>NW_027514156.1:0-93531 GCF_048772815.1 Callospermophilus lateralis | reverse complement strand
TTATTCTCCATTCTCTGCTTAAGGCTACATCAAGACGAAACAAACCTTAGAGATAGGACGTAGAACTACCGTATTGTGTCAAGTTTCAAGAAGCTAGCAGAAACCGTGTTTCATTTAGAGTTCGAACTGCATCTGTCAATATAGGAGAAAACAGAGTGAAACCTAAAAATTCAAACTGTTACTGCAAACGAATGCTTCAACCTAGGAGAACAAAACTTGGGCAACCAAGTTTGATTGGTGTACTGCTCATTACTTGAAAGTATCATGAAGGTCGGAAGAAAAAATATATGTTGAGATTACAGGAGACTGTAGTTTTTTGCCAACCTAACAACGCCTTTCATTGAATGATTTCTTTCCAGTCTCTGCTTAAGGCTACATCAAGAGGAAACAAACCTTAGAGATAGAACGTAGAACTACTGTATTGTGTAAAGTTTCAAGAAGCTAGCACAAACCGTGTTGATTTAGAGTTCATACTGCATCTGTCAATATAGGAGAAAATAGAGTGAAACCTAAAAATTCAAACTGTTCCTGGAAACGAATGCTTCAATCTAGGAGAACTAAACCTGGGCATCCAAGTGGGATTGGTGTACTGATCATTACGTGAATGTATCATGAAGATTGGATGAAAAAATATATGTTGAGATTTCAGGAGAATCTAGTGTTTGGAAGTTTGGCAACCCCTTTCCATATAAGTGTTATTCGCAGTCCCTGCATTATGCTACATCAAGAGGAAACAAAACTAGAGATAGAACGTAGAACTACTGTATTGTGTAAAGTTTCAAGAAGCTAGCACAAACTGTGTTTGATTTAGAGTTCGAACTGCATCTGTCAATATAGGAGAAAACAGAGTGAAACCTAAAAATTCAAACTGTTACTGCAAACGAATGCTTCAACCTAGGAGAACGAAACTTGGGTATCTAAGTTTGATTGGTGTACTGCTCATTACTTGAAAGTATCATGAAGGTCGGAAGAAAAAATATATGTTGTGATTTCAGGAGATTGTAGTTTTTTGGCAGCTAAACAACGCCTTTCCTTTAATGAGATATTCTCCAGTCTCTGCTTAGGCTACATCAAGAGGAAACAAACCTTAGAGATAGAACGTAGAACTACTGTATTTTGTCAAGTTTCAAGAAGCTAGCACAAACCGTGTTGATTTAGAGTTCGAACTGCATCTGTCAATATAGGAGAAAAACAGAGTGAAACCTAAAAATTCAAATGTTACTGCAAACGAATGCTTCAAAGTAGGAGAACGAAACTTGGGCATCCAAGTTTGATTGGTGTACTGTTCATTACTTGAAAGTATCATGAAGTTCAGAAGAAAAAAATATATGTTGTTGATTTCAGGAGACTGTAGTTTTTTGGCAGCCTAACAACGCCTTTCATTGAATGAGTTATTCTCCAGTCTCTGCTTAAGGCTACATCAATAGGAAACAAACCTTAGAGATAGAACGTAGAACTACTGTATTGTTGTCAAGTTTCAAGAAGCTAGCACAAACCGTGTTGATTTTAGAGTTCGAACTGCATCTGTCAATATAGGAGAAAACAGAGTGAAACCTAAAAATTCAAACTGTTACTGCAAACGAATGCTTCAACCTAGAAGAAGGAAACTAGGGCACCCAAGTTTGATTGGTGTACTGCTCATTACTTGAAAGTATCATGAAGGTCGGAAGAAAAATTATGTTATGATTTCAGGAGACTGTAGTTTTTTGGCAGCTTAACAACGCTTTCCTTGAATGAGTTATTCTCCAGTCTCTGCTTAAGGCTACATCAAGAGGAAACAAACCTTAGAGATAGAACGTAGAACTACTGTATTGTGTCAAGTTTCAAGAAGCTAGCACAAACCGTGTTGATTAGAGTTCGAACTGCATCTGTCAATATAGGAGAAAACAGAGTGAAACCTAAAAATTCAAACTGTTACCTCAAACGAATGCTTCAACCTAGAACAACGAAACTAGGGCATCCCAAATTTGATTGGTGTACTGCTCAATTACTTGAAAGTATCATGAAGGTCGGAAGAAAAAATATATGTTGAGATTACAGGAGACTGTAGTTTTTTTGGCAACCTAACAACGCATTTCATTGAATGAGTTATTCGCCAGTCTTTGCTTAAGGGTACATCAAGACGAAACAAACCTTAGAGATAGAACGTAGAACTACTGTATTGTGTCAAGTTTCAAGAAGCTAGCACAAACCGTGTTGATTTAGAGTTCGAACTGTATCTGTCAATATAGGCGAAAACAGAGTGAAACCTAAAAATTCAAACTGTTCCTGAAACGAATGCTTCAATTTAGGAGAACTAAACTTGGGCATCCAAGTGGGATTGCTGTACTTGATCATTACGTGACGGTATCATGAAGATTGGATGAAAAAATATATGTTGAGTTTTCAGAGACTCTAGTGTTTGGAAGTTTGGAAACCCCTTCCATATAAGTTTTATTCGCTGTCCTGCATTAGGCTACATCAAGAGGAAACAAACTTAGAGATAGAACGTAGAACTACTGTATTGTGTCAAGTTTCAAGAAGCTAGCACAAACCGTGTTGATTTTTGAGTTCGAACTGCATCTGTCAATATAGGAGAAAACAGAGTGAAACCTAAAAATTCAAACTGTTACTGCAAACGAATGCTTCAACCTAGAAGAACGAAACTAGGGCATCCAAGTTTGATTGGTGTACTGCTCATTACTTGAAAGTATCATGAAGGTCGGAAGAAAAAATATATGTTGTGATTTCAGAGACTGTAGTTTTTTGGCAGCCTAACAACGCCTTTCATTGAATGAGTTATTCTCCAGTCTCTGCTTAAGGCTCCATCAAGAGAAAACAAACCTTAGAGATAGAACCTAGAACTACCGTATTGTGTCAAGTTTCAAGGAAGCTAGCACAACCATGTTGATTTAGAGTTCGAACTGCATCTGTCAATGTAGGAGAAAACAGAGTGAAACCTAAAAATTCAACTGTTCCTGGAAACGAATGCTTCAATCTAGGAGAACTAACTTGGGCATCCAAGTGGGATTGGTGTACTGATCATTACGTGAATGTATCATGAAGATTGGATGAAAAAATATATGTGGAGATTTCGGGAGACTCTGGTGTTTGGAAGTTTGGCAACCCCTTTCCATATAAGTGTTATTCGCAGTCCCTGCATTATGCTACATCAAGAGGAAACAAAACTAGAGATAGAACGTAGAACTACTGTATTGTGTCAAGTTTCAAGAAGCTAGCACAACTGTGTTTGATTTAGAGTTCGAACTGCATCTGTCAATAGGAGAAAAAAGAGTGAAACCTAAAATTCAAACTGTTACTGCAAACGAATGCTTCAACCTAGGAGAACGAAACTTGGGTATCCAAGTTTGATTGGTGTACTGCTCATTACTTGAAAGTATCATGAAGGTCGGAAGAAAAAATATATGTTGTGATTTCAGGAGACTGTAGTTTTTTGGCAGCCTAACAACGCCTTTCATTGAATGAGTTATTCTCCATTCTCTGCTTAAGGCTACATCAAGACGAAACAAACCTAAGAGATAGAATGTAGAACTACTGTATTGTGTCAAGTTTCAAGAAGCTAGCAGAAACCGTGTTTGATTTAGAGTTCGAACTGCATCTGTCAATATAGGAGAAAACAGAGTGAAACCTAAAAATTCAAACTGTTACTGCAAACGAATGCTTCAACCTAGGAGAACAAAACTTGGGCAACCAAGTTGATTGGTGTACTGCTCATTACTTGAAAGTATCATGAAGGTCGGAAGAAAAAATATATGTTGAGATTACAGGAGACTGTAGTTTTTGCCAACCTAACAACGCCTTTCATTGAATGAGTTATTCACCAGTCTTTGCTTAAGACACATCAAGAGGAAACAAACCTTAGAGATAGAACGTAGAACTACTGTTTTTGTGTCAAGTTTCAAGAAGCTAGCACAAACCGTGTTGATTTAGAGTTCGAACTGCATCTGTCAATATAGGAGAAAACAGAGTGAAACCTAAAATTCAAACTGTTACTGCAAACGAATGCTTCAAAGTAGGAGAACGAATCTTGGCATCCAAGTTTGATTGGTGTACTGCTCATTTACTTGAATGTATCGTGAAGGTCGGAAAGAAAAATATATGTTGTGATTTCAGGAGACTGTAGTTGTTTGGCAGCTTAACAACGCCTTTTCTTTAATGAGTTATTCTCCAGTCTCTGCTTAGGGCTACATAAAGAGGAAACAAACCTTAGAGATAGAACGTAGAACTACTGTATTGTGTCAAGTTTCAAGATGCTAGCACAAACCGTGTTGATTTAGAGTTCGAACTGCATCTGTCAATATAGGAGAAAACAGAGTGAAACCTAAAAATTCAAACTGTTACTGCAAACGAATGCTTCAAAGTAGGAGAACGAAACTTGGGCATCCAAGTTTGATTGGTGTACTGCTCATTACTTGAAAGTATCATGAATTTTGGAAGAAAAAATATATGTTGTGATTTCAGGAGACTGTAGTTTTTTGGCAGCCTAACAACGCCTTTCATTGAATGAGTTATTCTCCAGTCTCTGCTTAAGGCTACATCAATAGGAAACAAACCTTAGAGATAGAACGTAGAACTACTGTATTGTGTCAAGTTTCAAGAAGCTAGCACAAACCGTGTGATTTTGAGTTCGAACTGCATCTGTCAATATAGGAGAAAACAGAGGAAACCTAAAAATTCAACTGTTACTGCAAACGAATGCTTCAACCTAGAAGAAGGAAACTAGGGCACCCAAGTTTGATTGGTGTACTGCTCATTACTTGAAAGTATCATGAAGGTCGGAAGAAAAAATATATGTTATTATTTCAGGAGACTGTAGTTTTTTGGCAGCTTAACAACGCCTTTCCTTGAATGAGTTATTCTCCAGTCTCTGCTTAAGGCTACATCAAGAGGAAACAAACCTTAGAGATAGAACGTAGAACTACTGTATTGTGTAAAGTTTCAAGAAGCTAGCACAAACCGTGTTGATTTAGAGTTCATACTGCATCTGTCAATATAGGAGAAAATAGAGTGAAACCTAAAAATTCAAACTGTTCCTGGAAACGAATGCTTCAATCTAGGAGAACTAAACTTGGGCATCCAAGTGGGATTGGTGTACTGATCATTACGTGAATGTATCATGAAGATTGGATGAAAAAATATATGTTGAGATTTCAGGAGACTGTAGTTTTTTGGCAGCCAAACAACGCCTTTCATTGAATGAGTTATTCTCCAGTCTCTGCTTAAGGCTACATCAAGAGGAAACAAACCTTAGAGATAGAACATAGAACTACTGTATTGTGTCAAGTTTCAAGAAGCTCGCACAAACCGTGTTGATTTAGAGTTCGTACTGCGTCTGTCAATATAGGAGAAAACACAGTGAAACCTAAAAATTCCAACTGTTCCTGGAATCGAATGCTTCAATCTAGGAGAACTAAACTTGGGCATCCAAGTGGGATTGGTGTACTGATCATTACGTGAATGTATCATGAAGATTGGATGAAAAAATATATGTGGAGATTCAGGAGACTCTAGTGTTTGGAAGTTTGGCAACAATTTTCCATATAAGTGTTATTCGCAGTCCCTGCATTAGGCTACATCAAGAGGAAACAAAACTTAGAGATAGAACTTAGAACGACTGTATTGTGTCAAGTTTCAAGAAGCTAGCACAAACCGTGTTGATTTAGAGTTCGAACTGCATCTGACAATATAGGAGAAAACAGAGTGAAACCTAAAAATTCAAACTGTTACTGCAAACGAATGCTTCAACCTAGAAGAACGAAACTAGGGCATCCAAATTTGATTGGTGTACTGCTCATTACTTGAAAGTATCATGAAGTTCAGAAGATAAAATATATGTTGAGATTACAGGAGACTGTAGTTTTTTGGCAACCTAACCACGCCTTTCATTGAATGAGTTATTCGCCAGTCTTTGCTTAAGGATACATCAAGAGGAAACAAACCTTAGAGATAGAACATAGAACTACTGTATTGTGTCAAATTTCAAGAAGCCAGCACAAACCGTATAGATTTAGAGTTCGTACTGCATCTGTCAATATAGGAGAAAACAGAGTGAAACCTAAAAATTCAAACTGTTCCTGGAAACGAATGCTTCAATCTAGGAGAACTAAACTTGGGCATCCAAGTGGGATTGGTTTACTGATCATTACGTGAATGTATCAAGAATATTGGATGAAAAAAAATATGTTGAGATTTCAGGAGAATCTGGTGTTTGGAAGTTTGGCAACCCCTTTCCATATAAGTGTTATTCGCAGTCCCTGCATTAGGATACATCAAGAATTAACAAACCTTAGAGATAGAACGTAGAACTACTGTATTGTGTCAAGTTTCAAGAAGCTAGCACAAACCGTGTTGATTTAGAGTTCGAACTGCATCTGTCAATATAGGAGAAAACAGAGTGAAACCTAAAAATTCAAACTGTTACTTCAAACGAATGCTTCAACCTAGAACAACGAAACTAGGGCATCCAAATTTGATTGGTGTACTGCTCATTACTTGAAAGTATCATGAAGGTCGGAAGAAAAAATATATGTTGAGATTACAGGAGACTGTAGTTTTTTGGCAACCTAACAACGCATTTCATTGAATGAGTTATTCGCCAGTCTTTGCTTAAGGCTACATCAAGACGAAACAAACCTTAGAGATAGAACGTAGAACTACTGTATTGTGTCAAGTTTCAAGAAGCTAGCACAAACCGTGTTGATTTAGAGTTCGAACTGCATCTGTCAATATAGGCAAAAACAGAGTGAAACCTAAAAATTCAAACTGTTCCTGGAAACGAATGCTTCAATTTAGGAGAACTAAACTTGGGCATCCAAGTGGGATTGCTGTACTGATCATTACGTGACTGTATCATGAAGATTGGATGAAAAAATATATGTTGAGATTTCAGGAGACTCTAGTGTTTGGAAGTTTGGCAACCCCTTTCCATATAAGTGTTATTCGCAGTCCCTGCATTAGGCTACATCAAGAGGAAACAAAACTTAGAGATAGAACGTAGAACTACTGTATTGTGTCAAGTTTCAAGAAGCTAGCACAAACCGTGTTGATTTAGAGTTCGAACTGCATCTGTCAATATAGGAGAAAACAGAGTGAAACCTAAAAATTCAAACTGTTACTGCAAACGAATGCTTCAACCTAGAAGAACGAAACTAGGGCATCAAAGTTTGATTGGTGTACTGCTCATTACTTGAAAGTATCATGAAGGTCGGAAGAAAAAACATATGTTGTGATTTCAGGAGACTGTTGTTTTTTGGCAGCCTAACAACGCCTTTCATTGAATGAGTTATTCTCCAGTCTCTGCTTAAGGCTCCATCAAGAGAAAACAAACCTTAGAGATAGAACCTAGAACTACTGTATTGTGTCAAGTTTCAAGAATCTAGCACAAACCGTGTTGATTTAGAGTTCGAACTGCATCTGTCAATGTAGGAGAAAACAGAGTGAAACCTAAAAATTCAAACTGTTACTGCAAAGGAATGCTTCAACCTAGAAGAACAAAACTAGGGCATCCAAGTTTGATTGGTGTACTGCTCATTACTTGAAAGTATCATGAAGGTCGGAAGAAAAAAAAATTGTTGTGATTTCAGGAGACTTTAGTTTTTTGGCAGCCTAACAACGCCTTTCATTGAATGAGTTATTCTCCAGTCTCTGCTTAAGGCTACATCTAGAGGAAACAAACCTTAGAGATAGAAAGTAGAACTACTGTATTGTGTCTGGTATCAAGAAGCTAGCACAAACCGTGTTGATTTAGAGTTCGAACTGCATCTGTCAATATAGGAGAAAACAGAGTGAAACCTAAAAATTCAAACTGTTACTGCAAACGAATGCTTCAACCTAGAAGAACGAAACTAGGGCATCCAAATTTGATTGGTGTACTGCTCATTACTTGAAAGTATCATGAAGGTCAGAAGATAAAATATATGTTGAGATTACAGGAGAGTGTAGTTTTTTGGCAACCTAACAACGCATTTCATTGAATGAGTTATTCGCCAGTCTTTGCTTAAGGATACATCAAGAGGAAACAAACCTTAGAGATAGAACATAGAACTATTGTATTGTGTCAAGTTTCAAGAAGCTAGCACAAACCGTACAGATTTAGAGTTCGTACTGCATCTGTCAATATAGGAGAAAACAGAATGAAACCTAAAAATTCAAACTGTTACTGCAAACGAATGCTTCAATATAGGAGAACTAAACTTGGGCATCCAAGTGGGATTGGTGTACTGATCATTACGTGAATGTATCAAGAATATTGGGTGAAAAAAAATATGTTGAGATTTTAGGAGACTCTGGTGTTTGGAAGTTTGGCAACCCCTTTCCATATAAGTGTTATTCGCAGTCCCTGCATTAGGCTACATCAAGAGGAAACAAACCTTAGAGATAGAACGTAGAACTACTGTATTTTGTCAAGTTTCAAGAATCTATCACAAACCGTGTTGATTTAGAGTTCGAACTCCATCTGTCAATATAGGAGAAAACAGAGTGAAACCTAAAAATTCAAACTGTTACTTCAAACGAATGCTTCAGCCTAGAACAACGAAACTAGGGCATCCAAATTTGATTGGTGTACTGCTCATTACTTGAAAGTATCATGAAGGTCGGAAGAAAAAATATATGTTGAGATTACAGGAGACTGTAGTTTTTTGGCAACCTAACAACGCATTTCATTGAATGAGTTATTCGCCAGTCTTTGCTTAAGGCTACATCAAGACGAAACAAACCTTAGAGATAGAAGGTAGAACTACTGTATTGTGTCAAGTTTCAAGAAGCTAGCACAAACCGTGTTGATTTAGAGTTCGAACTGCATCTGACAATATAGGAGAAAACAGAGTGAAACCTAAAAATTCAAACTGTTACTGCAAAGGACTGCTTCAACCTAGAAGAACGAAACTAGGGCATCCAAATTTGATTGGTGTACTGCTCATTACTTGAAAGTATCATGAAGTTCAGAAGATAAAATATATGTTGAGATTACAGGAGACTGTAGTTTTTTGGCAACCTAACAACGCATTTCATTGAATGAGTTATTCGCCAGTCTTTGCTTAAGGATACATCAAGAGGAAACAAACCTTAGAGATAGAACATAGAACTACTGTATTGTGTCAAGTTTCAAGAAGCTAGCACAAACCGTATAGATTTAGAGTTCGTACTGCATCTGTCAATATAGGAGAAAACAGAGTGAAACCTAAAAATTCAAACTGTTCCTGGAAACGAATGCTTCAATCTAGGAGAACTAAACTTGGGCTTCCAAGTGGGATTGGTGTACTGATCATTACGTGACTGTATCATGAAGACTGGTTGAAAAAATATATGTTGAGATTTCAGGAGACTCTAGTGTTTGGAAGTTTGGCAACCCCTTTCCATATAAGTGTTATTCGCAGTCCCTGCATTAGGCTACATCAAGAGGAAACAAAACTTAGAGATAGAACGTAGAACTACTGTATTGTGTCAAGTTTCAAGAAGCTAGCACAAACCGTGTTGATTTAGAGTTCGAACTGCATCTGTCAATATAGGAGAAAACAGAGTGAAACCTAAAAATTCAAACTGTTACTGCAAACGAATGCTTCAACCTAGAAGAACGAAACTAGGGCATCAAAGTTTGATTGGTGTACTGCTCATTACTTGAAAGTATCATGAAGGTCGGAAGAAAAAACATATGTTGTGATTTCAGGAGACTGTTGTTTTTTGGCAGCCTAACAACGCCTTTCATTGAATGAGTTATTCTCCAGTCTCTGCTTAAGGCTCCATCAAGAGAAAACAAACCTTAGAGATAGAACCTAGAACTACTGTATTGTGTCAAGTTTCAAGAATCTAGCACAAACCGTGTTGATTTAGAGTTCGAACTGCATCTGTCAATGTAGGAGAAAACAGAGTGAAACCTAAAAATTCAAACTGTTACTGCAAAGGAATGCTTCAACCTAGAAGAACAAAACTAGGGCATCCAAGTTTGATTGGTGTACTGCTCATTACTTGAAAGTATCATGAAGGTCGGAAGAAAAAAAATTGTTGTGATTTCAGGAGACTTTAGTTTTTTGGCAGCCTAACAACGCCTTTCATTGAATGAGTTATTCTCCAGTCTCTGCTTAAGGCTACATCTAGAGGAAACAAACCTTAGAGATAGAAAGTAGAACTACTGTATTGTGTCAGGTATCAAGAAGCTAGCACAAACCGTGTTGATTTAGAGTTCGAACTGCATCTGTCAATATAGGAGAAAACAGAGTGAAACCTAAAAATTCAAACTGTTACTGCAAACGAATGCTTCAACCTAGAAGAACGAAACTAGGGCATCCAAATTTGATTGGTGTACTGCTCATTACTTGAAAGTATCATGAAGGTCAGAAGATAAAATATATGTTGAGATTACAGGAGAGTGTAGTTTTTTGGCAACCTAACAACGCATTTCATTGAATGAGTTATTCGCCAGTCTTTGCTTAAGGATACATCAAGAGGAAACAAACCTTAGAGATAGAACATAGAACTATTGTATTGTGTCAAGTTTCAAGAAGCTAGCACAAACCGTACAGATTTAGAGTTCGTACTGCATCTGTCAATATAGGAGAAAACAGAATGAAACCTAAAAATTCAAACTGTTACTGCAAACGAATGCTTCAATATAGGAGAACTAAACTTGGGCATCCAAGTGGGATTGGTGTACTGATCATTACGTGAATGTATCAAGAATATTGGGTGAAAAAAAATATGTTGAGATTTTAGGAGACTCTGGTGTTTGGAAGTTTGGCAACCCCTTTCCATATAAGTGTTATTCGCAGTCCCTGCATTAGGCTACATCAAGAGGAAACAATCCTTAGAGATAGAACGTAGAACTACTGTATTTTGTCAAGTTTCAAGAATCTATCACAAACCGTGTTGATTTAGAGTTCGAACTCCATCTGTCAATATAGGAGAAAACAGAGTGAAACCTAAAAATTCAAACTGTTACTTCAAACGAATGCTTCAACCTAGAACAACGAAACTAGGGCATCCAAATTTGATTGGTGTACTGCTCATTACTTGAAAGTATCATGAAGGTCGGAAGAAAAAATATATGTTGAGATTACAGGAGACTGTAGTTTTTTGGCAACCTAACAACGCATTTCATTGAATGAGTTATTCGCCAGTCTTTGCTTAAGGCTACATCAAGACGAAACAAACCTTAGAGATAGAAGGTAGAACTACTGTATTGTGTCAAGTTTCAAGAAGCTAGCACAAACCGTGTTGATTTAGAGTTTGAACTGCATCTGACAATATAGGAGAAAACAGAGTGAAACCTAAAAATTCAAACTGTTACTGCAAAGGACTGCTTCAACCTAGAAGAACGAAACTAGGGCATCCAAATTTGATTGGTGTACTGCTCATTACTTGAAAGTATCATGAAGTTCAGAAGATAAAATATATGTTGAGATTACAGGAGACTGTAGTTTTTTGGCAACCTAACAACGCATTTCATTGAATGAGTTATTCGCCAGTCTTTGCTTAAGGATACATCAAGAGGAAACAAACCTTAGAGATAGAACATAGAACTACTGTATTGTGTCAAGTTTCAAGAAGCTAGCACAAACCGTATAGATTTAGAGTTCGTACTGCATCTGTCAATATAGGAGAAAACAGAGTGAAACCTAAAAATTCAAACTGTTCCTGGAAACGAATGCTTCAATCTAGGAGAACTAAACTTGGGCATCCAAGTGGGATTGGTGTACTGATCATTACGTGACTGTATCATGAAGACTGGATGAAAAAATATATGTTGAGATTTCAGGAGACTCTAGTGTTTGGATGTTTGGCAACCCCTTTCCATATAAGTGTTATTCGCAGTCCCTGCATTAGGCTACATCAAGAGGAAACAAAACTTAGAGATAGAACGTAGAACTACTGTATTGTGTCAAGTTTCAAGAAGCTAGCACAAACCGTGTTGATTTAGAGTTCGAACTGCATCTGTCAATATAGGAGAAAACAGAGTGAAACCTAAAAATTCAAACTGTTACTGCAAACGAATGCTTCAACCTAGAAGAACGAAACTAGGGCATCAAAGTTTGATTGGTGTACTGCTCATTACTTGAAAGTATCATGAAGGTCGGAAGAAAAAACATATGTTGTGATTTCAGGAGACTGTTGTTTTTTGGCAGCCTAACAACGCCTTTCATTGAATGAGTTATTCTCCAGTCTCTGCTTAAGGCTCCATCAAGAGAAAACAAACCTTAGAGATAGAACCTAGAACTACTGTATTGTGTCAAGTTTCAAGAATCTAGCACAAACCGTGTTGATTTAGAGTTCGAACTGCATCTGTCAATGTAGGAGAAAACAGAGTGAAACCTAAAAATTCAAACTGTTACTGCAAAGGAATGCTTCAACCTAGAAGAACAAAACTAGGGCATCCAAGTTTGATTGGTGTACTGCTCATTACTTGAAAGTATCATGAAGGTCGGAAGAAAAAAAAATTGTTGTGATTTCAGGAGACTTTAGTTTTTTGGCAGCCTAACAACGCCTTTCATTGAATGAGTTATTCTCCAGTCTCTGCTTAAGGCTACATCTAGAGGAAACAAACCTTAGAGATAGAAAGTAGAACTACTGTATTGTGTCAGGTATCAAGAAGCTAGCACAAACCGTGTTGATTTAGAGTTCGAACTGCATCTGTCAATATAGGAGAAAACAGAGTGAAACCTAAAAATTCAAACTGTTACTGCAAACGAATGCTTCAACCTAGAAGAACGAAACTAGGGCATCCAAATTTGATTGGTGTACTGCTCATTACTTGAAAGTATCATGAAGGTCAGAAGATAAAATATATGTTGAGATTACAGGAGAGTGTAGTTTTTTGGCAACCTAACAACGCATTTCATTGAATGAGTTATTCGCCAGTCTTTGCTTAAGGCTACATCAAGACGAAACAAACCTTAGAGATAGAAGGTAGAACTACTGTATTGTGTCAAGTTTCAAGAAGCTAGCACAAACCGTGTTGATTTAGAGTTCGAACTGCATCTGACAATATAGGAGAAAACAGAGTGAAACCTAAAAATTCAAACTGTTACTGCAAAGGACTGCTTCAACCTAGAAGAACGAAACTAGGGCATCCAAATTTGATTGGTGTACTGCTCATTACTTGAAAGTATCATGAAGTTCAGAAGATAAAATATATGTTGAGATTACAGGAGACTGTAGTTTTTTGGCAACCTAACAACGCATTTCATTGAATGAGTTATTCGCCAGTCTTTGCTTAAGGATACATCAAGAGGAAACAAACCTTAGAGATAGAACATAGAACTACTGTATTGTGTCAAGTTTCAAGAAGCTAGCACAAACCGTATAGATTTAGAGTTCGTACTGCATCTGTCAATATAGGAGAAAACAGAGTGAAACCTAAAAATTCAAACTGTTCCTGGAAACGAATGCTTCAATCTAGGAGAACTAAACTTGGGCATCCAAGTGGGATTGGTGTACTGATCATTACGTGACTGTATCATGAAGACTGGATGAAAAAATATATGTTGAGATTTCAGGAGACTCTAGTGTTTGGAAGTTTGGCAACCCCTTTCCATATAAGTGTTATTCCCAGTCCCTGCATTAGGCTACATCAAGAGGAAACAAAACTTAGAGATAGAACGTAGAACTACTGTATTGTGTCAAGTTTCAAGAAGCTAGCACAAACCGTGTTGATTTAGAGTTCGAACTGCATCTGTCAATATAGGAGAAAACAGAGTGAAACCTAAAAATTCAAACTGTTACTGCAAACGAATGCTTCAACCTAGAAGAACGAAACTAGGGCATCAAAGTTTGATTGGTGTACTGCTCATTACTTGAAAGTATCATGAAGGTCGGAAGAAAAAACATATGTTGTGATTTCAGGAGACTGTTGTTTTTTGGCAGCCTAACAACGCCTTTCATTGAATGAGTTATTCTCCAGTCTCTGCTTAAGGCTCCATCAAGAGAAAACAAACCTTAGAGATAGAACCTAGAACTACTGTATTGTGTCAAGTTTCAAGAATCTAGCACAAACCGTGTTGATTTAGAGTTCGAACTGCATCTGTCAATGTAGGAGAAAACAGAGTGAAACCTAAAAATTCAAACTGTTACTGCAAAGGAATGCTTCAACCTAGAAGAACAAAACTAGGGCATCCAAGTTTGATTGGTGTACTGCTCATTACTTGAAAGTATCATGAAGGTCGGAAGAAAAAAAAATTGTTGTGATTTCAGGAGACTTTAGTTTTTTGGCAGCCTAACAACGCCTTTCATTGAATGAGTTATTCTCCAGTCTCTGCTTAAGGCTACATCTAGAGGAAACAAACCTTAGAGATAGAAAGTAGAACTACTGTATTGTGTCAGGTATCAAGAAGCTAGCACAAACCGTGTTGATTTAGAGTTCGAACTGCATCTGTCAATATAGGAGAAAACAGAGTGAAACCTAAAAATTCAAACTGTTACTGCAAACGAATGCTTCAACCTAGAAGAACGAAACTAGGGCATCCAAATTTGATTGGTGTACTGCTCATTACTTGAAAGTATCATGAAGGTCAGAAGATAAAATATATGTTGAGATTACAGGAGAGTGTAGTTTTTTGGCAACCTAACAACGCATTTCATTGAATGAGTTATTCGCCAATCTTTGCTTAAGGCTACATCAAGACGAAACAAACCTTAGAGATAGAAGGTAGAACTACTGTATTGTGTCAAGTTTCAAGAAGCTAGCACAAACCGTGTTGATTTAGAGTTCGAACTGCATCTGACAATATAGGAGAAAACAGAGTGAAACCTAAAAATTCAAACTGTTACTGCAAAGGACTGCTTCAACCTAGAAGAACGAAACTAGGGCATCCAAATTTGATTGGTGTACTGCTCATTACTTGAAAGTATCATGAAGTTCAGAAGATAAAATATATGTTGAGATTACAGGAGACTGTAGTTTTTTGGCAACCTAACAACGCATTTCATTGAATGAGTTATTCGCCAGTCTTTGCTTAAGGATACATCAAGAGGAAACAAACCTTAGAGATAGAACATAGAACTATTGTATTGTGTCAAGTTTCAAGAAGCTAGCACAAACCGTACAGATTTAGAGTTCGTACTGCATCTGTCAATATAGGAGAAAACAGAATGAAACCTAAAAATTCAAACTGTTACTGCAAACGAATGCTTCAATATAGGAGAACTAAACTTGGGCATCCAAGTGGGATTGGTGTACTGATCATTACGTGAATGTATCAAGAATATTGGGTGAAAAAAAATATGTTGAGATTTTAGGAGACTCTGGTGTTTGGAAGTTTGGCAACCCCTTTCCATATAAGTGTTATTCGCAGTCCCTGCATTAGGCTACATCAAGAGGAAACAAACCTTAGAGATAGAACGTAGAACTACTGTATTTTGTCAAGTTTCAAGAATCTATCACAAACCGTGTTGATTTAGAGTTCGAACTCCATCTGTCAATATAGGAGAAAACAGAGTGAAACCTAAAAATTCAAACTGTTACTTCAAACGAATGCTTCAGCCTAGAACAACGAAACTAGGGCATCCAAATTTGATTGGTGTACTGCTCATTACTTGAAAGTATCATGAAGGTCGGAAGAAAAAATATATGTTGAGATTACAGGAGACTGTAGTTTTTTGGCAACCTAACAACGCATTTCATTGAATGAGTTATTTGCCAGTCTTTGCTTAAGGCTACATCAAGACGAAACAAACCTTAGAGATAGAAGGTAGAACTACTGTATTGTGTCAAGTTTCAAGAAGCTAGCACAAACCGTGTTGATTTAGAGTTCGAACTGCATCTGACAATATAGGAGAAAACAGAGTGAAACCTAAAAATTCAAACTGTTACTGCAAAGGACTGCTTCAACCTAGAAGAACGAAACTAGGGCATCCAAATTTGATTTTTGTACTGCTCATTACTTGAAAGTATCATGAAGTTCAGAAGATAAAATATATGTTGAGATTACAGGAGACTGTAGTTTTTTGGCAACCTAACAACGCATTTCATTGAATGAGTTATTCGCCAGTCTTTGCTTAAGGATACATCAAGAGGAAACAAACCTTAGAGATAGAACATAGAACTACTGTATTGTGTCAAGTTTCAAGAAGCTAGCACAAACCGTATAGATTTAGAGTTCGTACTGCATCTGTCAATATAGGAGAAAACAGAGTGAAACCTAAAAATTCAAACTGTTCCTGGAAACGAATGCTTCAATCTAGGAGAACTAAACTTGGGCATCCAAGTGGGATTGGTGTACTGATCATTACGTGACTGTATCATGAAGACTGGTTGAAAAAATATATGTTGAGATTTCAGGAGACTCTAGTGTTTGGAAGTTTGGCAACCCCTTTCCATATAAGTGTTATTCGCAGTCCCTGCATTAGGCTACATCAAGAGGAAACAAAACTTAGAGATAGAACGTAGAACTACTGTATTGTGTCTAGTTTCAAGAAGCTAGCACAAACCGTGTTGATTTAGAGTTCGAACTGCATCTGTCAATATAGGAGAAAACAGAGTGAAACCTAAAAATTCAAACTGTTACTGCAAACGAATGCTTCAACCTAGAAGAACGAAACTAGGGCATCAAAGTTTGATTGGTGTACTGCTCATTACTTGAAAGTATCATGAAGGTCGGAAGAAAAAACATATGTTGTGATTTCAGGAGACTGTTGTTTTTTGGCAGCCTAACAACGCCTTTCATTGAATGAGTTATTCTCCAGTCTCTGCTTAAGGCTCCATCAAGAGAAAACAAACCTTAGAGATAGAACCTAGAACTACTGTATTGTGTCAAGTTTCAAGAATCTAGCAGAAACCGTGTTGATTTAGAGTTCGAACTGCATCTGTCAATGTAGGAGAAAACAGAGTGAAACCTAAAAATTCAAACTGTTACTGCAAAGGAATGCTTCAACCTAGAAGAACAAAACTAGGGCATCCAAGTTTGATTGGTGTACTGCTCATTACTTGAAAGTATCATGAAGGTCGGAAGAAAAAAAAATTGTTGTGATTTCAGGAGACTTTAGTTTTTTGGCAGCCTAACAACGCCTTTCATTGAATGAGTTATTCTCCAGTCTCTGCTTAAGGCTACATCTAGAGGAAACAAACCTTAGAGATAGAAAGTAGAACTACTGTATTGTGTCAGGTATCAAGAAGCTAGCACAAACCGTGTTGATTTAGAGTTCGAACTGCATCTGTCAATATAGGAGAAAACAGAGTGAAACCTAAAAATTCAAACTGTTACTGCAAACGAATGCTTCAACCTAGAAGAACGAAACTAGGGCATCCAAATTTGATTGGTGTACTGCTCATTACTTGAAAGTATCATGAAGGTCAGAAGATAAAATATATGTTGAGATTACAGGAGAGTGTAGTTTTTTGGCAACCTAACAACGCATTTCATTGAATGAGTTATTCGCCAGTCTTTGCTTAAGGATACATCAAGAGGAAACAAACCTTAGAGATAGAACATAGAACTATTGTATTGTGTCAAGTTTCAAGAAGCTAGCACAAACCGTACAGATTTAGAGTTCGTACTGCATCTGTCAATATAGGAGAAAACAGAATGAAACCTAAAAATTCAAACTGTTACTGCAAACGAATGCTTCAATATAGGAGAACTAAACTTGGGCATCCAAGTGGGATTGGTGTACTGATCATTACGTGAATGTATCAAGAATATTGGGTGAAAAAAAATATGTTGAGATTTTAGGAGACTCTGGTGTTTGGAAGTTTGGCAACCCCTTTCCATATAAGTGTTATTCGCAGTCCCTGCATTAGGCTACATCAAGAGGAAACAAACCTTAGAGATAGAACGTAGAACTACTGTATTTTGTCAAGTTTCAAGAATCTATCACAAACCGTGTTGATTTAGAGTTCGAACTCCATCTGTCAATATAGGAGAAAACAGAGTGAAACCTAAAAATTCAAACTGTTACTTCAAACGAATGCTTCAACCTAGAACAACGAAACTAGGGCATCCAAATTTGATTGGTGTACTGCTCATTACTTGAAAGTATCATGAAGGTCGGAAGAAAAAATATATGTTGAGATTACAGGAGACTGTAGTTTTTTGGCAACCTAACAACGCATTTCATTGAATGAGTTATTCGCCAGTCTTTGCTTAAGGCTACATCAAGACGAAACAAACCTTAGAGATAGAAGGTAGAACTACTGTATTGTGTCAAGTTTCAAGAAGCTAGCACAAACCGTGTTGATTTAGAGTTCGAACTGCATCTGACAATATAGGAGAAAACAGAGTGAAACCTAAAAATTCAAACTGTTACTGCAAAGGACTGCTTCAACCTAGAAGAACGAAACTAGGGCATCCAAATTTGATTGGTGTACTGCTCATTACTTGAAAGTATCATGAAGTTCAGAAGATAAAATATATGTTGAGATTACAGGAGACTGTAGTTTTTTGGCAACCTAACAACGCATTTCATTGAATGAGTTATTCGCCAGTCTTTGCTTAAGGATACATCAAGAGGAAACAAACCTTAGAGATAGAACATAGAACTACTGTATTGTGTCAAGTTTCAAGAAGCTAGCACAAACCGTATAGATTTAGAGTTCGTACTGCATCTGTCAATATAGGAGAAAACAGAGTGAAACCTAAAAATTCAAACTGTTCCTGGAAACGAATGCTTCAATCTAGGAGAACTAAACTTGGGCATCCAAGTGGGATTGGTGTACTGATCATTACGTGTCTGTATCATGAAGACTGGATGAAAAAATATATGTTGAGATTTCAGGAGACTCTAGTGTTTGGAAGTTTGGCAACCCCTTTCCATATAAGTGTTATTCGCAGTCCCTGCATTAGGCTACATCAAGAGGAAACAAAACTTAGAGATAGAACGTAGAACTACTGTATTGTGTCAAGTTTCAAGAAGCTAGCACAAACCGTGTTGATTTAGAGTTCGAACTGCATCTGTCAATATAGGAGAAAACAGAGTGAAACCTAAAAATTCAAACTGTTACTGCAAACGAATGCTTCAACCTAGAAGAACGAAACTAGGGCATCAAAGTTTGATTGGTGTACTGCTCATTACTTGAAAGTATCATGAAGGTCGGAAGAAAAAACATATGTTGTGATTTCAGGAGACTGTTGTTTTTTGGCAGCCTAACAACGCCTTTCATTGAATGAGTTATTCTCCAGTCTCTGCTTAAGGCTCCATCAAGAGAAAACAAACCTTAGAGATAGAACCTAGAACTACTGTATTGTGTCAAGTTTCAAGAATCTAGCACAAACCGTGTTGATTTAGAGTTCGAACTGCATCTGTCAATGTAGGAGAAAACAGAGTGAAACCTAAAAATTCAAACTGTTACTGCAAAGGAATGCTTCAACCTAGAAGAACAAAACTAGGGCATCCAAGTTTGATTGGTGTACTGCTCATTACTTGAAAGTATCATGAAGGTCGGAAGAAAAAAAAATTGTTGTGATTTCAGGAGACTTTAGTTTTTTGGCAGCCTAACAACGCCTTTCATTGAATGAGTTATTCTCCAGTCTCTGCTTAAGGCTACATCTAGAGGAAACAAACCTTAGAGATAGAAAGTAGAACTACTGTATTGTGTCAGGTATCAAGAAGCTAGCACAAACCGTGTTGATTTAGAGTTCGAACTGCATCTGTCAATATAGGAGAAAACAGAGTGAAACCTAAAAATTCAAACTGTTACTGCAAACGAATGCTTCAACCTAGAAGAACGAAACTAGGGCATCCAAATTTGATTGGTGTACTGCTCATTACTTGAAAGTATCATGAAGGTCAGAAGATAAAATATATGTTGAGATTACAGGAGAGTGTAGTTTTTTGGCAACCTAACAACGCATTTCATTGAATGAGTTATTCGCCAGTCTTTGCTTAAGGATACATCAAGAGGAAACAAACCTTAGAGATAGAACATAGAACTATTGTATTGTGTCAAGTTTCAAGAAGCTAGCACAAACCGTACAGATTTAGAGTTCGTACTGCATCTGTCAATATAGGAGAAAACAGAATGAAACCTAAAAATTCAAACTGTTACTGCAAACGAATGCTTCAATATAGGAGAACTAAACTTGGGCATCCAAGTGGGATTGGTGTACTGATCATTACGTGAATGTATCAAGAATATTGGGTGAAAAAAAATATGTTGAGATTTTAGGAGACTCTGGTGTTTGGAAGTTTGGCAACCCCTTTCCATATAAGTGTTATTCGCAGTCCCTGCATTAGGCTACATCAAGAGGAAACAAACCTTAGAGATAGAACGTAGAACTACTGTATTTTGTCAAGTTTCAAGAATCTATCACAAACCGTGTTGATTTAGAGTTCGAACTCCATCTGTCAATATAGGAGAAAACAGAGTGAAACCTAAAAATTCAAACTGTTACTTCAAACGAATGCTTCAACCTAGAACAACGAAACTAGGGCATCCAAATTTGATTGGTGTACTGCTCATTACTTGAAAGTATCATGAAGGTCGGAAGAAAAAATATATGTTGAGATTACAGGAGACTGTAGTTTTTTGGCAACCTAACAACGCATTTCATTGAATGAGTTATTCGCCAGTCTTTGCTTAAGGCTACATCAAGACGAAACAAACCTTAGAGATAGAAGGTAGAACTACTGTATTGTGTCAAGTTTCAAGAAGCTAGCACAAACCGTGTTGATTTAGAGTTCGAACTGCATCTGACAATATAGGAGAAAACAGAGTGAAACCTAAAAATTCAAACTGTTACTGCAAAGGACTGCTTCAACCTAGAAGAACGAAACTAGGGCATCCAAATTTGATTGGTGTACTGCTCATTACTTGAAAGTATCATGAAGTTCAGAAGATAAAATATATGTTGAGATTACAGGAGACTGTAGTTTTTTGGCAACCTAACAACGCATTTCATTGAATGAGTTATTCGCCAGTCTTTGCTTAAGGATACATCAAGAGGAAACAAACCTTAGAGATAGAACATAGAACTACTGTATTGTGTCAAGTTTCAAGAAGCTAGCACAAACCGTATAGATTTAGAGTTCGTACTGCATCTGTCAATATAGGAGAAAACAGAGTGAAACCTAAAAATTCAAACTGTTCCTGGAAACGAATGCTTCAATCTAGGAGAACTAAACTTGGGCATCCAAGTGGGATTGGTGTACTGATCATTACGTGACTGTATCATGAAGACTGGATGAAAAAATATATGTTGAGATTTCAGGAGACTCTAGTGTTTGGAAGTTTGGCAACCCCTTTCCATATAAGTGTTATTCGCAGTCCCTGCATTAGGCTACATCAAGAGGAAACAAAACTTAGAGATAGAACGTAGAACTACTGTATTGTGTCAAGTTTCAAGAAGCTAGCACAAACCGTGTTGATTTAGAGTTCGAACTGCATCTGTCAATATAGGAGAAAACAGAGTGAAACCTAAAAATTCAAACTGTTACTGCAAACGAATGCTTCAACCTAGAAGAACGAAACTAGGGCATCAAAGTTTGATTGGTGTACTGCTCATTACTTGAAAGTATCATGAAGGTCGGAAGAAAAAACATATGTTGTGATTTCAGGAGACTGTTGTTTTTTGGCAGCCTAACAACGCCTTTCATTGAATGAGTTATTCTCCAGTCTCTGCTTAAGGCTCCATCAAGAGAAAACAAACCTTAGAGATAGAACCTAGAACTACTGTATTGTGTCAAGTTTCAAGAATCTAGCAGAAACCGTGTTGATTTAGAGTTCGAACTGCATCTGTCAATGTAGGAGAAAACAGAGTGAAACCTAAAAATTCAAACTGTTACTGCAAAGGAATGCTTCAACCTAGAAGAACAAAACTAGGGCATCCAAGTTTGATTGGTGTACTGCTCATTACTTGAAAGTATCATGAAGGTCGGAAGAAAAAAAAATTGTTGTGATTTCAGGAGACTTTAGTTTTTTGGCAGCCTAACAACGCCTTTCATTGAATGAGTTATTCTCCAGTCTCTGCTTAAGGCTACATCTAGAGGAAACAAACCTTAGAGATAGAAAGTAGAACTACTGTATTGTGTCAGGTATCAAGAAGCTAGCACAAACCGTGTTGATTTAGAGTTCGAACTGCATCTGTCAATATAGGAGAAAACAGAGTGAAACCTAAAAATTCAAACTGTTACTGCAAACGAATGCTTCAACCTAGAAGAACGAAACTAGGGCATCCAAATTTGATTGGTGTACTGCTCATTACTTGAAAGTATCATGAAGGTCAGAAGATAAAATATATGTTGAGATTACAGGAGAGTGTAGTTTTTTGGCAACCTAACAACGCATTTCATTGAATGAGTTATTCGCCAGTCTTTGCTTAAGGCTACATCAAGACGAAACAAACCTTAGAGATAGAAGGTAGAACTACTGTATTGTGTCAAGTTTCAAGAAGCTAGCACAAACCGTGTTGATTTAGAGTTCGAACTGCATCTGACAATATAGGAGAAAACAGAGTGAAACCTAAAAATTCAAACTGTTACTGCAAAGGACTGCTTCAACCTAGAAGAACGAAACTAGGGCATCCAAATTTGATTGGTGTACTGCTCATTACTTGAAAGTATCATGAAGTTCAGAAGATAAAATATATGTTGAGATTACAGGAGACTGTAGTTTTTTGGCAACCTAACAACGCATTTCATTGAATGAGTTATTCGCCAGTCTTTGCTTAAGGATACATCAAGAGGAAACAAACCTTAGAGATAGAACATAGAACTACTGTATTGTGTCAAGTTTCAAGAAGCTAGCACAAACCGTATAGATTTAGAGTTCGTACTGCATCTGTCAATATAGGAGAAAACAGAGTGAAACCTAAAAATTCAAACTGTTCCTGGAAAAGAATGCTTCAATCTAGGAGAACTAAACTTGGGCATCCAAGTGGGATTGGTGTACTGATCATTACGTGACTGTATCATGAAGACTGGATGAAAAAATATATGTTGAGATTTCAGGAGACTCTAGTGTTTGGAAGTTTGGCAACCCCTTTCCATATAAGTGTTATTCGCAGTCCCTGCATTAGGCTACATCAAGAGGAAACAAAACTTAGAGATAGAACGTAGAACTACTGTATTGTGTCAAGTTTCAAGAAGCTAGCACAAACCGTGTTGATTTAGAGTTCGAACTGCATCTGTCAATATAGGAGAAAACAGAGTGAAACCTAAAAATTCAAACTGTTACTGCAAACGAATGCTTCAACCTAGAAGAACGAAACTAGGGCATCAAAGTTTGATTGGTGTACTGCTCATTACTTGAAAGTATCATGAAGGTCGGAAGAAAAAACATATGTTGTGATTTCAGGAGACTGTTGTTTTTTGGCAGCCTAACAACGCCTTTCATTGAATGAGTTATTCTCCAGTCTCTGCTTAAGGCTCCATCAAGAGAAAACAAACCTTAGAGATAGAACCTAGAACTACTGTATTGTGTCAAGTTTCAAGAATCTAGCACAAACCGTGTTGATTTAGAGTTCGAACTGCATCTGTCAATGTAGGAGAAAACAGAGTGAAACCTAAAAATTCAAACTGTTACTGCAAAGGAATGCTTCAACCTAGAAGAACAAAACTAGGGCATCCAAGTTTGATTGGTGTACTGCTCATTACTTGAAAGTATCATGAAGGTCGGAAGAAAAAAAAATTGTTGTGATTTCAGGAGACTTTAGTTTTTTGGCAGCCTAACAACGCCTTTCATTGAATGAGTTATTCTCCAGTCTCTGCTTAAGGCTACATCTAGAGGAAACAAACCTTAGAGATAGAAAGTAGAACTACTGTATTGTGTCAGGTATCAAGAAGCTAGCACAAACCGTGTTGATTTAGAGTTCGAACTGCATCTGTCAATATAGGAGAAAACAGAGTGAAACCTAAAAATTCAAACTGTTACTGCAAACGAATGCTTCAACCTAGAAGAACGAAACTAGGGCATCCAAATTTGATTGGTGTACTGCTCATTACTTGAAAGTATCATGAAGGTCAGAAGATAAAATATATGTTGAGATTACAGGAGAGTGTAGTTTTTTGGCAACCTAACAACGCATTTCATTGAATGAGTTATTCGCCAGTCTTTGCTTAAGGATACATCAAGAGGAAACAAACCTTAGAGATAGAACATAGAACTATTGTATTGTGTCAAGTTTCAAGAAGCTAGCACAAACCGTACAGATTTAGAGTTCGTACTGCATCTGTCAATATAGGAGAAAACAGAATGAAACCTAAAAATTCAAACTGTTACTGCAAACGAATGCTTCAATATAGGAGAACTAAACTTGGGCATCCAAGTGGGATTGGTGTACTGATCATTACGTGAATGTATCAAGAATATTGGGTGAAAAAAAATATGTTGAGATTTTAGGAGACTCTGGTGTTTGGAAGTTTGGCAACCCCTTTCCATATAAGTGTTATTCGCAGTCCCTGCATTAGGCTACATCAAGAGGAAACAAACCTTAGAGATAGAACGTAGAACTACTGTATTTTGTCAAGTTTCAAGAATCTATCACAAACCGTGTTGATTTAGAGTTCGAACTCCATCTGTCAATATAGGAGAAAACAGAGTGAAACCTAAAAATTCAAACTGTTACTTCAAACGAATGCTTCAGCCTAGAACAACGAAACTAGGGCATCCAAATTTGATTGGTGTACTGCTCATTACTTGAAAGTATCATGAAGGTCGGAAGAAAAAATATATGTTGAGATTACAGGAGACTGTAGTTTTTTGGCAACCTAACAACGCATTTCATTGAATGAGTTATTCGCCAGTCTTTGCTTAAGGCTACATCAAGACGAAACAAACCTTAGAGATAGAAGGTAGAACTACTGTATTGTGTCAAGTTTCAAGAAGCTAGCACAAACCGTGTTGATTTAGAGTTCGAACTGCATCTGACAATATAGGAGAAAACAGAGTGAAACCTAAAAATTCAAACTGTTACTGCAAAGGACTGCTTCAACCTAGAAGAACGAAACTAGGGCATCCAAATTTGATTGGTGTACTGCTCATTACTTGAAAGTATCATGAAGTTCAGAAGATAAAATATATGTTGAGATTACAGGAGACTGTAGTTTTTTGGCAACCTAACAACGCATTTCATTGAATGAGTTATTCGCCAGTCTTTGCTTAAGGATACATCAAGAGGAAACAAACCTTAGAGATAGAACATAGAACTACTGTATTGTGTCAAGTTTCAAGAAGCTAGCACAAACCGTATAGATTTAGAGTTCGTACTGCATCTGTCAATATAGGAGAAAACAGAGTGAAACCTAAAAATTCAAACTGTTCCTGGAAACGAATGCTTCAATCTAGGAGAACTAAACTTGGGCATCCAAGTGGGATTGGTGTACTGATCATTACGTGACTGTATCATGAAGACTGGATGAAAAAATATATGTTGAGATTTCAGGAGACTCTAGTGTTTGGAAGTTTGGCAACCCCTTTCCATATAAGTGTTATTCGCAGTCCCTGCATTAGGCTACATCAAGAGGAAACAAAACTTAGAGATAGAACGTAGAACTACTGTATTGTGTCAAGTTTCAAGAAGCTAGCACAAACCGTGTTGATTTAGAGTTCGAACTGCATCTGTCAATATAGGAGAAAACAGAGTGAAACCTAAAAATTCAAACTGTTACTGCAAACGAATGCTTCAACCTAGAAGAACGAAACTAGGGCATCAAAGTTTGATTGGTGTACTGCTCATTACTTGAAAGTATCATGAAGGTCGGAAGAAAAAACATATGTTGTGATTTCAGGAGACTGTTGTTTTTTGGCAGCCTAACAACGCCTTTCATTGAATGAGTTATTCTCCAGTCTCTGCTTAAGGCTCCATCAAGAGAAAACAAACCTTAGAGATAGAACCTAGAACTACTGTATTGTGTCAAGTTTCAAGAATCTAGCACAAACCGTGTTGATTTAGAGTTCGAACTGCATCTGTCAATGTAGGAGAAAACAGAGTGAAACCTAAAAATTCAAACTGTTACTGCAAAGGAATGCTTCAACCTAGAAGAACAAAACTAGGGCATCCAAGTTTGATTGGTGTACTGCTCATTACTTGAAAGTATCATGAAGGTCGGAAGAAAAAAAAATTGTTGTGATTTCAGGAGACTTTAGTTTTTTGGCAGCCTAACAACGCCTTTCATTGAATGAGTTATTCTCCAGTCTCTGCTTAAGGCTACATCTAGAGGAAACAAACCTTAGAGATAGAAAGTAGAACTACTGTATTGTGTCAGGTATCAAGAAGCTAGCACAAACCGTGTTGATTTAGAGTTCGAACTGCATCTGTCAATATAGGAGAAAACAGAGTGAAACCTAAAAATTCAAACTGTTACTGCAAACGAATGCTTCAACCTAGAAGAACGAAACTAGGGCATCCAAATTTGATTGGTGTACTGCTCATTACTTGAAAGTATCATGAAGGTCAGAAGATAAAATATATGTTGAGATTACAGGAGAGTGTAGTTTTTTGGCAACCTAACAACGCATTTCATTGAATGAGTTATTCGCCAGTCTTTGCTTAAGGATACATCAAGAGGAAACAAACCTTAGAGATAGAACATAGAACTATTGTATTGTGTCAAGTTTCAAGAAGCTAGCACAAACCGTACAGATTTAGAGTTCGTACTGCATCTGTCAATATAGGAGAAAACAGAATGAAACCTAAAAATTCAAACTGTTACTGCAAACGAATGCTTCAATATAGGAGAACTAAACTTGGGCATCCAAGTGGGATTGGTGTACTGATCATTACGTGAATGTATCAAGAATATTGGGTGAAAAAAAATATGTTGAGATTTTAGGAGACTCTGGTGTTTGGAAGTTTGGCAACCCCTTTCCATATAAGTGTTATTCGCAGTCCCTGCATTAGGCTACATCAAGAGGAAACAAACCTTAGAGATAGAACGTAGAACTACTGTATTTTGTCAAGTTTCAAGAATCTATCACAAACCGTGTTGATTTAGAGTTCGAACTCCATCTGTCAATATAGGAGAAAACAGAGTGAAACCTAAAAATTCAAACTGTTACTTCAAACGAATGCTTCAGCCTAGAACAACGAAACTAGGGCATCCAAATTTGATTGGTGTACTGCTCATTACTTGAAAGTATCATGAAGGTCGGAAGAAAAAATATATGTTGAGATTACAGGAGACTGTAGTTTTTTGGCAACCTAACAACGCATTTCATTGAATGAGTTATTCGCCAGTCTTTGCTTAAGGCTACATCAAGACGAAACAAACCTTAGAGATAGAAGGTAGAACTACTGTATTGTGTCAAGTTTCAAGAAGCTAGCACAAACCGTGTTGATTTAGAGTTCGAACTGCATCTGACAATATAGGAGAAAACAGAGTGAAACCTAAAAATTCAAACTGTTACTGCAAAGGACTGCTTCAACCTAGAAGAACGAAACTAGGGCATCCAAATTTGATTGGTGTACTGCTCATTACTTGAAAGTATCATGAAGTTCAGAAGATAAAATATATGTTGAGATTACAGGAGACTGTAGTTTTTTGGCAACCTAACAACGCATTTCATTGAATGAGTTATTCGCCAGTCTTTGCTTAAGGATACATCAAGAGGAAACAAACCTTAGAGATAGAACATAGAACTACTGTATTGTGTCAAGTTTCAAGAAGCTAGCACAAACCGTATAGATTTAGAGTTCGTACTGCATCTGTCAATATAGGAGAAAACAGAGTGAAACCTAAAAATTCAAACTGTTCCTGGAAACGAATGCTTCAATCTAGGAGAACTAAACTTGGGCATCCAAGTGGGATTGGTGTACTGATCATTACGTGACTGTATCATGAAGACTGGTTGAAAAAATATATGTTGAGATTTCAGGAGACTCTAGTGTTTGGAAGTTTGGCAACCCCTTTCCATATAAGTGTTATTCGCAGTCCCTGCATTAGGCTACATCAAGAGGAAACAAAACTTAGAGATAGAACGTAGAACTACTGTATTGTGTCAAGTTTCAAGAAGCTAGCACAAACCGTGTTGATTTAGAGTTCGAACTGCATCTGTCAATATAGGAGAAAACAGAGTGAAACCTAAAAATTCAAACTGTTACTGCAAACGAATGCTTCAACCTAGAAGAACGAAACTAGGGCATCAAAGTTTGATTGGTGTACTGCTCATTACTTGAAAGTATCATGAAGGTCGGAAGAAAAAACATATGTTGTGATTTCAGGAGACTGTTGTTTTTTGGCAGCCTAACAACGCCTTTCATTGAATGAGTTATTCTCCAGTCTCTGCTTAAGGCTCCATCAAGAGAAAACAAACCTTAGAGATAGAACCTAGAACTACTGTATTGTGTCAAGTTTCAAGAATCTAGCACAAACCGTGTTGATTTAGAGTTCGAACTGCATCTGTCAATGTAGGAGAAAACAGAGTGAAACCTAAAAATTCAAACTGTTACTGCAAAGGAATGCTTCAACCTAGAAGAACAAAACTAGGGCATCCAAGTTTGATTGGTGTACTGCTCATTACTTGAAAGTATCATGAAGGTCGGAAGAAAAAAAAATTGTTGTGATTTCAGGAGACTTTAGTTTTTTGGCAGCCTAACAACGCCTTTCATTGAATGAGTTATTCTCCAGTCTCTGCTTAAGGCTACATCTAGAGGAAACAAACCTTAGAGATAGAAAGTAGAACTACTGTATTGTGTCAGGTATCAAGAAGCTAGCACAAACCGTGTTGATTTAGAGTTCGAACTGCATCTGTCAATATAGGAGAAAACAGAGTGAAACCTAAAAATTCAAACTGTTACTGCAAACGAATGCTTCAACCTAGAAGAACGAAACTAGGGCATCCAAATTTGATTGGTGTACTGCTCATTACTTGAAAGTATCATGAAGGTCAGAAGATAAAATATATGTTGAGATTACAGGAGAGTGTAGTTTTTTGGCAACCTAACAACGCATTTCATTGAATGAGTTATTCGCCAGTCTTTGCTTAAGGATACATCAAGAGGAAACAAACCTTAGAGATAGAACATAGAACTATTGTATTGTGTCAAGTTTCAAGAAGCTAGCACAAACCGTACAGATTTAGAGTTCGTACTGCATCTGTCAATATAGGAGAAAACAGAATGAAACCTAAAAATTCAAACTGTTACTGCAAACGAATGCTTCAATATAGGAGAACTAAACTTGGGCATCCAAGTGGGATTGGTGTACTGATCATTACGTGAATGTATCAAGAATATTGGGTGAAAAAAAATATGTTGAGATTTTAGGAGACTCTGGTGTTTGGAAGTTTGGCAACCCCTTTCCATATAAGTGTTATTCGCAGTCCCTGCATTAGGCTACATCAAGAGGAAACAAACCTTAGAGATAGAACGTAGAACTACTGTATTTTGTCAAGTTTCAAGAATCTATCACAAACCGTGTTGATTTAGAGTTCGAACTCCATCTGTCAATATAGGAGAAAACAGAGTGAAACCTAAAAATTCAAACTGTTACTTCAAACGAATGCTTCAACCTAGAACAACGAAACTAGGGCATCCAAATTTGATTGGTGTACTGCTCATTACTTGAAAGTATCATGAAGGTCGGAAGAAAAAATATATGTTGAGATTACAGGAGACTGTAGTTTTTTGGCAACCTAACAACGCATTTCATTGAATGAGTTATTCGCCAGTCTTTGCTTAAGGCTACATCAAGACGAAACAAACCTTAGAGATAGAAGGTAGAACTACTGTATTGTGTCAAGTTTCAAGAAGCTAGCACAAACCGTGTTGATTTAGAGTTCGAACTGCATCTGACAATATAGGAGAAAACAGAGTGAAACCTAAAAATTCAAACTGTTACTGCAAAGGACTGCTTCAACCTAGAAGAACGAAACTAGGGCATCCAAATTTGATTGGTGTACTGCTCATTACTTGAAAGTATCATGAAGTTCAGAAGATAAAATATATGTTGAGATTACAGGAGACTGTAGTTTTTTGGCAACCTAACAACGCATTTCATTGAATGAGTTATTCGCCAGTCTTTGCTTAAGGATACATCAAGAGGAAACAAACCTTAGAGATAGAACATAGAACTACTGTATTGTGTCAAGTTTCAAGAAGCTAGCACAAACCGTATAGATTTAGAGTTCGTACTGCATCTGTCAATATAGGAGAAAACAGAGTGAAACCTAAAAATTCAAACTGTTCCTGGAAACGAATGCTTCAATCTAGGAGAACTAAACTTGGGCATCCAAGTGGGATTGGTGTACTGATCATTACGTGACTGTATCATGAAGACTGGTTGAAAAAATATATGTTGAGATTTCAGGAGACTCTAGTGTTTGGAAGTTTGGCAACCCCTTTCCATATAAGTGTTATTCGCAGTCCCTGCATTAGGCTACATCAAGAGGAAACAAAACTTAGAGATAGAACGTAGAACTACTGTATTGTGTCAAGTTTCAAGAAGCTAGCACAAACCGTGTTGATTTAGAGTTCGAACTGCATCTGTCAATATAGGAGAAAACAGAGTGAAACCTAAAAATTCAAACTGTTACTGCAAACGAATGCTTCAACCTAGAAGAACGAAACTAGGGCATCAAAGTTTGATTGGTGTACTGCTCATTACTTGAAAGTATCATGAAGGTCGGAAGAAAAAACATATGTTGTGATTTCAGGAGACTGTTGTTTTTTGGCAGCCTAACAACGCCTTTCATTGAATGAGTTATTCTCCAGTCTCTGCTTAAGGCTCCATCAAGAGAAAACAAACCTTAGAGATAGAACCTAGAACTACTGTATTGTGTCAAGTTTCAAGAATCTAGCACAAACCGTGTTGATTTAGAGTTCGAACTGCATCTGTCAATGTAGGAGAAAACAGAGTGAAACCTAAAAATTCAAACTGTTACTGCAAAGGAATGCTTCAACCTAGAAGAACAAAACTAGGGCATCCAAGTTTGATTGGTGTACTGCTCATTACTTGAAAGTATCATGAAGGTCGGAAGAAAAAAAAATTGTTGTGATTTCAGGAGACTTTAGTTTTTTGGCAGCCTAACAACGCCTTTCATTGAATGAGTTATTCTCCAGTCTCTGCTTAAGGCTACATCTAGAGGAAACAAACCTTAGAGATAGAAAGTAGAACTACTGTATTGTGTCAGGTATCAAGAAGCTAGCACAAACCGTGTTGATTTAGAGTTCGAACTGCATCTGTCAATATAGGAGAAAACAGAGTGAAACCTAAAAATTCAAACTGTTACTGCAAACGAATGCTTCAACCTAGAAGAACGAAACTAGGGCATCCAAATTTGATTGGTGTACTGCTCATTACTTGAAAGTATCATGAAGGTCAGAAGATAAAATATATGTTGAGATTACAGGAGAGTGTAGTTTTTTGGCAACCTAACAACGCATTTCATTGAATGAGTTATTCGCCAGTCTTTGCTTAAGGATACATCAAGAGGAAACAAACCTTAGAGATAGAACATAGAACTATTGTATTGTGTCAAGTTTCAAGAAGCTAGCACAAACCGTACAGATTTAGAGTTCGTACTGCATCTGTCAATATAGGAGAAAACAGAATGAAACCTAAAAATTCAAACTGTTACTGCAAACGAATGCTTCAATATAGGAGAACTAAACTTGGGCATCCAAGTGGGATTGGTGTACTGATCATTACGTGAATGTATCAAGAATATTGGGTGAAAAAAAATATGTTGAGATTTTAGGAGACTCTGGTGTTTGGAAGTTTGGCAACCCCTTTCCATATAAGTGTTATTCGCAGTCCCTGCATTAGGCTACATCAAGAGGAAACAAACCTTAGAGATAGAACGTAGAACTACTGTATTTTGTCAAGTTTCAAGAATCTATCACAAACCGTGTTGATTTAGAGTTCGAACTCCATCTGTCAATATAGGAGAAAACAGAGTGAAACCTAAAAATTCAAACTGTTACTTCAAACGAATGCTTCAACCTAGAACAACGAAACTAGGGCATCCAAATTTGATTGGTGTACTGCTCATTACTTGAAAGTATCATGAAGGTCGGAAGAAAAAATATATGTTGAGATTACAGGAGACTGTAGTTTTTTGGCAACCTAACAACGCATTTCATTGAATGAGTTATTCGCCAGTCTTTGCTTAAGGCTACATCAAGACGAAACAAACCTTAGAGATAGAAGGTAGAACTACTGTATTGTGTCAAGTTTCAAGAAGCTAGCACAAACCGTGTTGATTTAGAGTTCGAACTGCATCTGACAATATAGGAGAAAACAGAGTGAAACCTAAAAATTCAAACTGTTACTGCAAAGGACTGCTTCAACCTAGAAGAACGAAACTAGGGCATCCAAATTTGATTGGTGTACTGCTCATTACTTGAAAGTATCATGAAGTTCAGAAGATAAAATATATGTTGAGATTACAGGAGACTGTAGTTTTTTGGCAACCTAACAACGCATTTCATTGAATGAGTTATTCGCCAGTCTTTGCTTAAGGATACATCAAGAGGAAACAAACCTTAGAGATAGAACATAGAACTACTGTATTGTGTCAAGTTTCAAGAAGCTAGCACAAACCGTATAGATTTAGAGTTCGTACTGCATCTGTCAATATAGGAGAAAACAGAGTGAAACCTAAAAATTCAAACTGTTCCTGGAAACGAATGCTTCAATCTAGGAGAACTAAACTTGGGCATCCAAGTGGGATTGGTGTACTGATCATTACGTGTCTGTATCATGAAGACTGGATGAAAAAATATATGTTGAGATTTCAGGAGACTCTAGTGTTTGGAAGTTTGGCAACCCCTTTCCATATAAGTGTTATTCGCAGTCCCTGCATTAGGCTACATCAAGAGGAAACAAAACTTAGAGATAGAACGTAGAACTACTGTATTGTGTCAAGTTTCAAGAAGCTAGCACAAACCGTGTTGATTTAGAGTTCGAACTGCATCTGTCAATATAGGAGAAAACAGAGTGAAACCTAAAAATTCAAACTGTTACTGCAAACGAATGCTTCAACCTAGAAGAACGAAACTAGGGCATCAAAGTTTGATTGGTGTACTGCTCATTACTTGAAAGTATCATGAAGGTCGGAAGAAAAAACATATGTTGTGATTTCAGGAGACTGTTGTTTTTTGGCAGCCTAACAACGCCTTTCATTGAATGAGTTATTCTCCAGTCTCTGCTTAAGGCTCCATCAAGAGAAAACAAACCTTAGAGATAGAACCTAGAACTACTGTATTGTGTCAAGTTTCAAGAATCTAGCACAAACCGTGTTGATTTAGAGTTCGAACTGCATCTGTCAATGTAGGAGAAAACAGAGTGAAACCTAAAAATTCAAACTGTTACTGCAAAGGAATGCTTCAACCTAGAAGAACAAAACTAGGGCATCCAAGTTTGATTGGTGTACTGCTCATTACTTGAAAGTATCATGAAGGTCGGAAGAAAAAAAAATTGTTGTGATTTCAGGAGACTTTAGTTTTTTGGCAGCCTAACAACGCCTTTCATTGAATGAGTTATTCTCCAGTCTCTGCTTAAGGCTACATCTAGAGGAAACAAACCTTAGAGATAGAAAGTAGAACTACTGTATTGTGTCAGGTATCAAGAAGCTAGCACAAACCGTGTTGATTTAGAGTTCGAACTGCATCTGTCAATATAGGAGAAAACAGAGTGAAACCTAAAAATTCAAACTGTTACTGCAAACGAATGCTTCAACCTAGGACAATGAAACTTGGGCATCCAAGTTTGATTGGTGTACGGCTCATTACTTGAAAGTATCATGAAGGTCGGAAGAAAAAATATAATTTGAGATTACAGGAGACTGTAGTTTTTTGCCAACCTAACAACGCCTTTCATTGAATGAGTTATTCGCCAATCTTTGCTTAAGACTACATCAAGAGGAAACAAAGCTTAGAGATAGAACGTAGAACTACTATTGTGTCAAGTTTCAAGAAGCTAGCACAAACCGTGTTGATTTAGAGTTCGAACTGCATCTGTCAATGTAGGAGAAAACAGAGTGAAACCTAAAAATTCAAACTATTCTTGGAAACGAATGCTTCAATCTAGGAGAACTAAACTTGGGCATCCAAGTGGGATTGGTGTCCTGATCATTATGTGAATGTATCATGAAGATTGGATGAAAAAATATATGTTGAGATTTCAGGAGACTCTAGTGTTTGGAAGGTTGGCAACCCCTTTCCATATAAGTGTTATTCGCAGTCCCTGCATTAGGCTACATGGGGAGGAAACAAAACTTAGAGATAGAACATAGAACTACTGTATTGTGTCAAGTTTCAAGAAATTAGCACAAACTTTGTTTGATTTAGAGACCGAACTGCATCTGTCAATATAGGTGAAAACAGAGTGAAACCTAAAAATTCAAACTGTTACTGCAAACGAATGCTTCAACCAAGGAGAACGAAACTTGGGCATCCAAGTTTGATTGGTGTACTGCTCATTACTTGAAAGTATCATGAAGTTCGGAAGAAAAAATATATGTTGTGATTTCAGGAGACTGTAGTTTTTTGGCCGCCTATCAACGCCTTTCATTGAAGGCGTTATTCTCCAGTCTCCGCTTAAGGCTACATCAAGAGAAAAAAACCTTAGAGATAGAACGTAGAACTACTGTATTGTGTCAAGTTTCAAGAAACTAGCAGAAACCGTGTTTGATTTAGAGTTCGAACTACAACTGGCAATATAGTAGAAAACAGAGTGAAACCTAAAAATTCAAACTGTTACTGCAAACGAATACTTCAAACTAGGAGAACAAAACTTGGGCATCCAAGTTGATTGGTGTACTGCTCATTACTGGAAAGTATCATGAAGGTCGGAAGAAAAAATATATGTTGAGATTACAGGAGACTGTAGTTTTTTGCCAACCTAACAACGCCTTTCATTGAATGAGTTATTCACCAGTCTTTGCTTAAGACTACATCAAGAGGAAACAAACCTCAGAGATAGAACGTAGAACTACTTTATTGTGTCAAGTTTCAAGAAGCTAGCACAAACCGTGTTGATTTAGAGTTCGAACTGCATCTGTCAATATAGGAGAAAACAGAGTGAAACCTAAAAATTCAAACTGTTACTGCAAACGAATGCTTCAACCTAGAAGAACGAAACTAGGGAATCCAAGTTTGATTGGTGTACTGCTCATTACTTGAAAGTATCATGAAGGTCGGAAGAAAAAATATATGTTGAGATTACAGGAGACTCTAGTTTTTTACAACCTAACAACGCATTTCATTGAATGAGTTATTCGCCAGTCTCTGCTTAAGGCTACATCAAGAGGAAACAAACCTTAGAGATAGAACGTAGAACTACTGTATTGTGTCAAGTTTCAAGAAGCTAGCAGAAACCGTGTTTGATTTAGAGTTCGAACTGCATCTGTCAATATAGGAGAAAACAGAGTGAAACCTAAAAATTCAAACTGTTACTGCAAACGAATGCTTCAACCTAGGACAATGAAACTTGGGCATCCAAGTTTGATTGGTGTACTGCTCATTACTTGAAAGTATCATGAATGTCGGAAGAAAAAATATATGTTGAGATTACAGGAGACTCTAGTTTTTTGGCAACGTAACAACGCATTTCATTGAATGAGTTATTCGCCAGTCTTTGCTTAAGGCTACATCAAGAGGAAACAAACCTTAGAGATAGAACGTAGAACTACTGTATTGTGTCAAGTTTCAAGAAGCTAGCACAAACCGTGTTGATTTAGAGTTCGAACTGCATCTGTCAATATAGGAGAAAACAGAGTGAAACCTAAAAATTCAAACTCTTCCTGGAAACGAATGCTTCAATCTAGGAAAACTAAACTTGGGCATCCAAGTGGGATTGGTGTACTGATCATTTCGTGAATGTATCATGAAAATTGGATGAAAAAATATATGTTGAGATTTCAGGAGACTTTTGTGTTTGGAAGTTTGGCAACCCCTTTCCATTTAAGTGTTATTCGCAGTCCCTGCATTATTCTACATCAAGAGGAAACAAAACCTAGAGATAGAACGTAGAACTACTGTATTGTGTCAAGTTTCAAGAAGCTAGCACAAACTGTGTTTGATTTAGAGATCGAACTGCATCTGTCAATATAGGAGAAAACAGAATGAAACCTAAAAATTCAAACTGTTACTGCAAACGAATGCTTCAACCTAGGAGAACGAAACTTGGGCATCCAAGTTTGATTGGTGTACTGCTCATTACTTGAAAGTATCATGAAGGTCGGAAGAAAAAATATATGTTGTGATTTCAGGAGACTGTAGTTTTTTGGCAGCCTAACAACGCCTTTCATTGAATGAGTTATTCTCCAGTCTCTGCTTAAGGCTACAACAAGACGAAACAAACCTTAGGATAGAACAGAGAACTACTGTATTGTGTCAAGTTTCAAGAAGCTAGCACAAACCGTGTTGATTTAGAGTTCGAACTGCATCTGTCAATATAGGAGAAAACAGAGTGAAACCTAATAATTCAAACTGTTACTGCAAACGAATGCTTCAACCTAGGACAATGAAACTTGGGCATCCAAGTTTGATTGGTGTACTGCTCATTACTTGAAAGTATCATGAAGTTCGGAAGAAAAAATATATGTTGAGATTACAGGAGACTCTAGTTTTTTGGCAACCTAACAACGCATTTCATTGAATGAGTTATTCGCCAGTCTTTGCTTAAGGCTACATCAAGAGGAAACAAACCTTAGAGATAGAACGTAGAACTACTGTATTGTGTCAAGTTTCAAGAAGCTAGCACAAACCGTGTTGATTTAGAGTTCGAACTGCATCTGTCAATATAGGAGAAAACAGAGTGAAACCTAAAAATTCAAACTGTTCCTGGAAACGAATGCTTCAATCTAGGAAAACTAAACTTGGGCATCCAAGTGGGATTGGTGTACTGATCATTACGTGAATGTATCATGAAGATTGGATGAAAAAATATATGTTGAGATTTCAGGAGATTTTAGTGTTTGGAAGTTTGGCAACCCCTTTCCATTTAAGTGTTATTCGCAGTCCCTGCATTATGCTACATCAAGAGGAAACAAAACCTAGAGATAGAACGTAGAACTACTGTATTGTGTCAAGTTTCAAGAAGCTAGCACAAACTGTGTTTGATTTAGAGATCGAACTGCATCTGTCAATATAGGAGAAAACAGAATGAAACCTAAAAATTCAAACTGTTACTGCAAACGAATGCTTCAACCTAGGAGAACGAAACTTGGGCATCCAAGTTTGATTGGTGCACTGCTCATTACTTGAAAGTATCATGAAGGTCGGAAGAAAAAATATATGTTGTGATTTCAGGAGACTCTAGTTTTTTGGCAGCCTAACAACGCCTTTCATTGAATGAGTTATTCTCCAGTCTCTGCTTAAGGCTACACCAAGACGAAACAAACCTTAGAGATAGAACTTAGAACTACTGTATTGTGTCAAGTTTCAAGAAGCTAGCACAAACCGTGTTGATTTAGAGTTCGAACTGCATCTGTCAATATAGGAGAAAACAGAGTGAAACCTAAAAATTCAAACTGTTACTGCAAACGAATGCTTCAACCTAGAAGAACGAAACTAGGGCATCCAAGTTTGATTGGTGTACTGCTCATTACTTGAAATATCATGAAGGTCGGAAGAAAACATATATGTTGAGATTACAAGAGACTCTAGTTTTTTGGCAACCTAACAACGCATTTCATTGAATGAGTTATTCGCCAGTCTTTGCTTAAGGCTACATCAAGAGGAAACAAACCTCAGAGATAGAACGTAGAACTACTGTATTGTGTCAAGTTTCAAGAAGCTAGCACAAACCGTGTTGATTTAGAGTTCGAACTGCATCTGTCAATATAGGAGAAAACAGAGTGAAACCTAAAAATTCAAACTGTTCCTGGAAACGAATGCTTCAATCTAGGAAAACTAAACTTGGGCATCCAAGTGGGATTGTTGTACTGATCATTACGTGAATGTATCATGAAGATTGGATGAAAAAATATATGTTGAGATTTTAGGAGACTTTAGTGTTTGGAAGTTTTGCAACCCCTTTCCATATAAGTGTTATTCGCAGTCCCTGCATTATGCTACATCAAGAGGAAACAAAACTTAGAGATAGAACGTAGAACTACTGTATTGTGTCAAGTTTCAAGAAGCTAGCACAAACTGTGTTTGATTTAGAGATCGAACTGCATCTGTCAATATAGGAGAAAACAGAGTGAAACCTAAAAATTCAAACTGTTACTACAAACGAATGCTTCAACCTAGGAGAACGAAACTTGGGCATCCAAGTTTGATTGTTGTACTGCTCATTACTTGAAAGTATCATGAAGGTCGGAAGAAAAAATATATGTTGTGATTTCAGGAGACTGTAGTTTTTTGGCAGCCTAACAACGCCTTTCATTGAATGAGTTATTCTCCAGTCTCTGCTCAAGGCTACATCAAGAGGAAACAAACGTTAGAGATAGAACGTAGAACTACTGTATTGTGTCAAGTTTCAAGAAGCTAGCACAAACCGTGTTGATTTAGAGTTCGAACTGCATCTGTCAATATAGGAGAAAACAGAGTGAAACCTAAAAATTCAAACTGTTACTGCAAACGAATGCTTCAACCTAGGAGAACAAAACTTGGGCATCCAAGTTTGATTGGTGTACTGCTCATTACTTGAAAGTATCATGAAGTTCGGAAGAAAAAATATATGTTGAGATTACAGGAGACTGTAGTTTTTTGCCAACCTAACAACGCCTTTCATTGAATGAGTTATTCGCCAGGCTTTCCTTAAGACTACATCATGAGGAAACAAACCTTAGAGATAGAACGTAGAACTACTGTATTGTGTCAAGTTTCAAGAAGCTAGCACAAACCGTGTTGATTTAGAGTTCGAACTGCATCTGTCAATATAGGAGAAAAGAGAGTGAAAAATAAAAATTCAAACTGTTCCTGGAAACGAATGCTTCAATCTAGGAGAACTAAACATGGGCATCCAAGTGGGACTGGTGTCCTGATCATTACGTGAATGTATCATGAAGATTGGATGAAAAAATATATGTTGAGATTTCAGGAGACTCTAGTGTTTGGAAGTTTGGCAACCCATTTCCATATAAGTGTTATTCGCAGTCCCTGCATTAGGCTACATCAAGAGGAAACAAAACTTAGAGATAGAACGTAGAATTACGGTATTGTGTCAAGTTTCAAGAAGCTAGCACAAACTGTGTTGATTTAGAGTTCGAACTCCATCTGTCAATATAGGAGAAAACAGAGTGAAACCTAAAAATTCAAACTGTTACTGCAAACGAATGCTTCAACCTTGAAGAACGAAACTAGGGAATCCAAGTTTGATTGGTGTACTGCTCATTACTTGAAAGTATCATGAAGGTCGGAAGAAAAAATATATGTTGTGATTTCAGGAGACTGTAGTTTTTTGGCAGCCTAACAACGCCTTTCATTGAATGAGTTATTCTCCAGTCTCTGCTTAAGGCTACATCAAGAGGAAACAAACATTAGAGATAGAAAGTAGAACTACTGTATTGTGTCAAGTTTCAAGAAGCTAGTACAAACCGTGTTGATTTAGAGTTCGAACTGCGTCTGTCAATATAGGAGAAAACAGAGTGAAACCTAAAAATTCAAACTGTTACTGCAAACGAATGCTACAACCTAGGAGAACGAAATTTGGGCATCCAAGTTTGATTGGTGTACTGCTCATTACGTGAATGTATCATGAAGGTCAGAAGAAAAAATATATGTTGTGATTTCAGGAGACTGTAGTTTTTTTGGCAGCCTAAGAACGCCTTTCATTGAATGAGTTTTTCTCCAGTCTCTGCTTAAGGCTACATCAAGACGAAACAAACCTTAGAGATAGAACGTAGAACTACTGTATTGTGTCAAGTTTCATGAAGCTAGCAGAAACCGTGTTTGATTTAGAGTTCGAACTGCATCTGTCAATATAAAAGAAAAAAGAGTGAAACCTAAAAATTCAAACTGTTCCTGGAAACGAATGCTTCAATCTAGGAGAACTAAACTTGGGCATCCAAGTGGGATTGGTGTACTGATCATTACGTGAATGTATCATGAAGATTGGATGAAAAAATATATGTTGAGATTTCAGGAGACTCTAGTGTTTGGAAGTTTGTCAACCCCTTTCCATATAAGTGTTATTCGCAGTCCCTGCATTAGGCTACATCAAGAGGAAACAAAACTTAGAGATAGAACGTAGAACTACTGTATTGTGTCAAGTTTCAAGAAGCTAGCACAAACTGTGTTTGATTTAGAGTTCGAACTGCATCTGTCAATATAGGAGAAAACAGAGTGAAACCTAAAAATTCAAACTGTTACTGCAAACTAATGCTTCAACCTAGGAGAACAAAACTTGGGCATCCAAGTTTGATTGGTGTTCTGCTCATTACTGGAAAGTATCAGGAAGGTCGGAAGAAAAAATATACATTGTGATTTCAGGAGACTCTAGTTTTTTGGCAGCCTAACAACGCCTTTCATTGAATTAGTTATTCTCCAGTCTCTGCTTAAGGCTACATCAAGACGAAACAAACCTTAGAGATAGAACATAGAACTACTGTATTGTGTCAAGTTTCAAGAAGCTAGCAGAAACCGTGTTTGATTTAGAGTTCGAACTGCATGTGTCAATATAGGAGAAAACAGAGTGAAACCTAAAAATTCAAACTGTTACTGCAAACGAATGCTTCAACCTAGGACAATGAAACTTGGGCATCCAAGTTTGATTGGTGTACTGCTCATTACTTGAAAGTATCATGAATGTCGGAAGAAAAAATATATGTTGAGATTACAGGAGACTCTAGTTTTTTGGCAACGTAACAACGCATTTCATTGAATGAGTTATTCGCCAGTCTTTGCTTAAGGCTACATCAAGAGGAAACAAACCTTAGAGATAGAACGTAGAACTACTGTATTGTGTCAAGTTTCAAGAAGCTAGCACAAACCGTGTTGATTTAGAGTTCGAACTGCATCTGTCAATATAGGAGAAAACAGAGTGAAACCTAAAAATTCAAACTGTTCCTGGAAACGAATGCTTCAATCTAGGAAAACTAAACTTGGGCATCCAAGTGGGATTGGTGTACTGATCATTTCGTGAATGTATCATGAAGATTGGATGAAAAAATATATGTTGAGATTTCAGGAGACTCTAGTGTTTCTAAGTTTGTCAACCCCTTTCCATTTAAGTGTTATTCGCAGTCCCTGCATTATGCTACATCAAGAGGAAACAAAACATAGAGATAGAACGTAGAACTACTGTATTGTGTCAATTTTCAAGAAGCTAGCACAAACTGTGTTTGATTTAGAGATCGAACTGCATCTGTCAATATAGGGGAAAACAGAATGAAACCTAAAAATTCAAACTGTTACTGCAAACGAATGCTTCAACCTAGGAGAACAAAACATGGGCATCCAAGTTTGATTGGTGTACTGCTCATTACTTGAAAGTATCATGAAATTCGGAAGAAAAAATATATGTTGTGATTTCAGGAGACTGTAGTTTTTTGGCAGCCTAAAAACGCCTTTCATTGAATGAGTTATTCTCCAGTCTCTGCTTAAGGCTACACCAAGACGAAACAAACCTTAGAGATAGAACATAGAACTACTGTATTGTGTCAAGTTTCAAGTAGCTAGCACAAACCGTGTTGATTTAGAGTTCGAACTGCATCTGTCAATATTGGAGAAAACAGAGTGAAACCTAAAAATTCAAACTGTTACTGCAAACGAATGCTTCAACCTAGAAGAACGAAACTAGGGCATCCAAGTTTGATTGGTGTACTGCTCATTACTTGAAAGTATCATGAAGGTTGGAAGAAAAAATATATGTTGTGATTTCAGGAGAGTGTTGTTTTTTGGCAGCCTAACAACGCCTTTCATTGAATGAGTTATTCTCCAGTCTCAGCTTAAGGCTACATCAAGTGGAAACAAACCTTAGAGATAGAACATAGAACTACTGTATTGTGTCAAGTTTCAAGAAGCTAGCACAAACCGTGTTGATTTAGAGTTCGAACTGCATCTGTCAATATAGGAGAAAACAGAGTGAAACCTAAAAATTCAAACTGTTACTGCAAACGAATGCTTCAACCTAGAAGAACGAAACTAGGGCATCCAAGTTTGATTGGTGTACTGCTCATTACTTGAAATTATCATGAAGGTCGGAAGAAAAAATATATGTTGAGATTACAGGAGACTCTAGTTTTTTGGCAACCTAACAACGCATTTCATTGAATGAGTTATTCGCCAGTCTTTGCTTAAGGCTACATCAAGAGGAAACAAACCTCAGAGATAGAACGTAGAACTACTGTATTGTGTCAAGTTTCAAGAAGCTAGCACAAACCGTGTTGATTTAGAGTTCGAACTGCATCTGTCAATATAGGAGAAAACAGAGTGAAACATAAAAATTCAAACTGTTCCTGAAAACGAATGCTTCAATCTAGGAAAACTAAACTTGGGCATCCAAGTGGGATTGGTGTACTGATCATTACGTGAATGCATCATGAAGATTTTAATGAAAAAATATATGTTGAGATTTTAGGAGACTTTAGTGTTTGGAAGTTTTGCAACCCCTTTCCATATAAGTGTTATTCGAGTCCCTGCATTATGCTACATCAAGAGGAAACAAAACTTAGAGATAGAACGTAGAACTACTGTATTGTGTCAAGTTTCAAGAAGCTAGCACAAACTGTGTTTGATTTAGAGATCGAACTGCATCTGTCAATATAGGAGAAAACAGAGTGAAACCTAAAAATTCAAACTGTTACTACAAACGAATGCTTCAACCTAGGAGAACGAAACTTGGGCATCCAAGTTTGATTGTTGTACTGCTCATTACTTGAAAGTATCATGAAGGTCGGAAGAAAAAATATATGTTGTGATTTCAGGAGACTGTAGTTTTTTGGCAGCCTAACAACGCCTTTCATTGAATGAGTTATTCTCCAGTCTCTGCTCAAGGCTACATCAAGAGGAAACAAACCTTAGAGATAGAACGTAGAACTACTGTATTGTGTCAAGTTTCAAGAGGCTAGCACAAACCGTGTTGATTTAGAGTTCGAACTGCATCTGTCAATATAGGAGAAAACAGAGTGAAACCTAAAAATTCAAACTGTTACTGGAAACGAATGCTTCAACCTAGGAGAACAAAACTGGGCATCCAAGTTTGATTGGTGTACTGCTCATTACTTGAAAGTATCATGAAGGTCGGAAGAAAAAATATATGTTGAGATTACAGGAGACTGTAGTTTTTTGCCAACCTAACAACGCCTTTCATTGAATGAGTTATTCGCCAGGCTTTCCTTAAGACTACATCATGAGGAAACAAACCTTAGAGATAGAACGTAGAACTACTGTATTGTGTCAAGTTTCAAGAAGCTAGCACAAACCGTGTTGATTTAGAGTTCGAACTGCATCTGTCAATATCGGAGAAAAGAGAGTGAAAAATAAAAATTCAAACTGTTCCTGGAAACGAATGCTTCAATCTAGGAGAACTAAACATGGGCATCCAAGTGGGACTGGTGTCCTGATCATTACGTGAATGTATCATGAAGATTGGATGAAAAAATATATGTTGAGATTTCAGGAGACTCTAGTGTTTTGAAGTTTGGCAACCCATTTCCATATAAGTGTTATTCGCAGTCCCTGCATTAGGCTACATCAAGAGGAAACAAAACTTAGAGATAGAACGTAGAACTACGGTATTGTGTCAAGTTTCAAGAAGCTAGCACAAACTGTGTTGATTTAGAGTTGAACTCCATCTGTCAATATAGGAGAAAACAGAGTGAAACCTAAAAATTCAAACTGTTCCTGGAAACGAATGCTTCAATCTAGGAGAACTAAACTTGGGCATCCAAGTGGGATTGGTGTACTGATCATTACGTGAATGTATCATGAAGATTCGATGAAAAAATATATGTTGAGATTTCAGGAGACTCTAGAGTTTGGAAGTTTGGCAACCCCTTTCCATATAAGTGTTATTCGCAGTCCCTGCATTAGGCTACATCAAGAGGAAACAAAACTTAGAGATAGAACGTAAACTACGGTATTGTGTCAAGTTTCAAGAAGCTAGCACAAACTGTGTTTGATTTAGAGTTCGAACTGCATCTGTCAATATAGGAGAAAACAGAGTGAAACCTAAAAATTCAAACTGTTACTGCAAACGAATGCTTCAACCTAGGAGAACGAAACTTGGGCATCCAAGTTTGATTGGTGTACTGCTCATTACTTGAAAGTATCGTGAAGGTCGGAAGAAAAAATATATGATGTGATTTCAGGAGACTGTATTTTTTTGGCAGCCTAACAACGCCTTTCATTGAATGAGTTATTCTCCAGTCTCTGCTTAATGCTACATCAAGACGAAACAAACCTTAGAGATAGAACGTAGAACTACTGTATTGTGTCAAGTTTCAAGAAGCTAGCAGAAACCGTTTTTGATTTAGAGTTCGAACTGCATCTGTCAATATAGGAATAAAGAGAGTGAAACCTAAAAATTCAAACTGTTACTGCAAACGAATGCTTCAACCTAGGAGAACAAAACTTCGGCATCCAAGTTTGATTGGTGTACTGCTCATTACTTGAAAGTATCATGAAGTTCGGAAGAAAAAATATATGTTGAGATTACAGGAGACTGTAGTTTTTTGGCAACCTAACAACGCATTTCATTGAATGAGTTATTCGCCAGTCTCTGCTTAAGGCTTCATCAAGAGGAAACAAACCTTAGAGATAGAACGTAGAACTACTGTATTGTGTCAAGTTTCAAGAAGCTAGCACAAACCGTGTTGATTTAGAGTTCGAACTCCATCTGTCAATATAGGAGAAAACAGAATGAAACCTAAAAATTCAAACTGTTCCTAAAAACGAATGCTTCAATCTAGGAGAACTAAACTTTGGCATCCACGTGGGATTGGTGTACTGATCATTACGTGAATGTATCATGAAGATTGGATGAAAAAATATATGTTGAGATTTCAGGAGACTCTAGAGTTTGGAAGTTTGGCAACCCCTTTCCATATAAGTGTTATTCGCAGTCCCTGCATTAGGCTACATCAAGAGGAAACAAAACTTAGAGATAGAACGTAGAACTACGGTATTGTGTCAAGTTTCAAGAAGCTAGCACAAACTGTTTTTGATTTAGAGTTCGAACTGCATCTGTCAATATAGGAGAAAACAGAGTGAAACCTAAAAATTCAAACTGTTACTGCAAACGAATGCTTCAACCTAGGAGAACGAAACTTGGGCATCCAAGTTTGATTGGTGTACTGCTCATACTTGAAAGTATCATGAAGGTCGGAAGAAAAAATATATGTTGTGATTTCAGGAGACTGTTCTTTTTGGCAGCCTAACAACGCCTTTCATTGAATGAGTTATTCTCCAGTCTCTGCTTAAGGCTACATCAAGAGGAAACAAAACTTAGAGATAGAACTTAGAACTATTGTATTGTGTCAAGTTTCAAGAAGCTAGCACAAACCGTGTTGATTTAGAGTTCGAACTGCATCTGTCAATATAGGAGAAAACAGAGTGAAACCTAAAAATTCAAACTGTTACTGCAAACGAATGCTTCAACCTTGAAGAACGAAACTAGGGCATCCAAGTTTGATTGGTGTACTGCTCATTACTTGAAAGTATCATGAAGGTCGGAAGAAAAAATATATGTTGTGATTTCAGGAGACTGTAGTTTTTTGGCAGCCTAACAACGCCTTTCATTGAATGAGTTATTCTCCAGTCTCTGCTTAAGGCTACATCAAGAGGAAACAAACATTAGAGATAGAAAGTAGAACTACTGTATTGTGTCAAGTTTCAAGAAGCTAGCACAAACCGTGTTAATTTAGAGTTCGAACTGCGTCTGTCAATATAGGAGAAAACAGAGTGAAACCTAAAAATTCAAACTGTTACTGCAAACGAATGCTTCAACCTAGGAGAACGAAACTTGGGCATCCAAGTTTGATTGGTGTACTGCTCATTACTTGAAAGTATCATGAAGGTCGGAAAAAAAAATATATGTTGAGATTTCAGGAGACTGTAGTTTTTTGGCAGCCTAACAACGCCTTTCATTGAATGAGTTATTCTCCAGTCTCTGCTTAAGGCTACATCAAGAGGAAACAAACCTTAGAGATAGAACGTAGAACTACTGTATTGTGTCAAGTTTCAAGAAGCTAGCACAAACCGTGTTGATTTAGAGTTCGAACTGCATCTGTCAATATAGGAGAAAACAGAGTGAAACCTAAAATTTCAAACTGTTCCTGGAAACGAATGCCTCAATCTAGGAGAACTAAACTTGGGCATCCAAGTGGGATTGGTGTACTGATCATTACGTGAATGTATCATGAAGATTGGATGAAAAAATATATGTTGAGATTTCAGGAGACTCTAGTGTTTCTAAGTTTGTCAACCCCTTTCCATATAAGTGTTATTCGCAGTCCCTGCATTAGGCTACATCAAGAGGAAACAAAATTTAGAGATAGAACGTAGAACTACTGTATTGTGTCAAGTTTCAAGAAGATAGCACAAACTGTGTTTGATTAAGAGTTCGAACAGCATCTGTCAATATAGGAGAAAACAGAGTGAAACCTAAAAATTCAAACTGTTACTGCAAACGAATGCTTCAACCTAGAAGAACGAAACTAGGGCACCCAAGTTTGATTGGTGTACTGCTCATTACTTGAAAGTATCATGAAGGTAGGAAGAAAAAATATATGTTGAGATTACAGGAGACTGTAGTTTTTTGGCAACCTAACAACGCATTTCATTGAATGAGTTATTCGCCAGTCTTTGCTTAAGGCTACATCAAGAGGAAACATACCTTAGAGATAGAACGTAGAACTACTGTATTGCGTCAAGTTTAAAGAAGCTAGCACAAACCGTGTTGATTTAGAGTTCGAACTGCATCTGTCAATGTAGGAGAAAACAGAGTGAAACCTAAAAATTCAAACTATTACTGCAAACGAATGCTTCAACCTAGAAGAACGAAACTAGAACATCCAAGTTTGATTGGTGTACTGTCATTACTTGAAAGTATCATGAAGGTCGGAAGAAAAAATATATGTTGAGATTACAGGAGACTGTAGTTTTTTGGCAGCCAAACAACGCCTTTCATTGAATGAGTTACTCTCCAGTCTCTGCTTAAGGCTACATCAAGAGGAAACAAACCTTAGTGATAGAACGTAGAACTACTGTATTGTGTCAAGTTTCAAGAAGCTAGCACAAACCGTGTTGATTTAGAGTTCGAACTGCATCTGTCAATATAGGAGAAAACAGAGTGAAACCTAAAATTTCAAACTGTTCCTGGAAACGAATGCCTCAATCTAGGAGAACTAAACTTGGGCATCCAAGTGGGATTGGTGTACTGATCATTACGTGAATGTATCATGAAGATTGGATGAAAAAATATATATTGAGATTTCAGGAGACTCTAGTGTTTGGAAGTTTGGCAACCCCTTTCCATATAAGTGTTATTCGCAGTCCCTGCATTAGGCTACATCAAGAGGAAACAAAACTTAGAGATAGAACGTAGAACTACTGTATTGTGTCAAGTTTCAAGAAGCTAGGACAAACTGTGTTTGATTTAGAGTTTGAACTGCATCTGTCAATATAGGAGAAAACAGAGTGAAACCTAAAAATTCAAACTGTTACTGCAAACGAATGCTACAACCTAGGAGAACGAAACTTGGGCATCCAAGTTTGATTGGTGTACTGCTCATTACTTGAAAGTATCATGAAGGTCGGAAGAAAAAATATATGTTGTGATTTCAGGAGACTGTAGTTTTTTGGCAGCCTAACAATGCCTTTCATTGAATGAGTTATTCTCCAGTCTCTGCTTAAGCCTACATCAAGACAAAACAAACTTAGAGATAGAACGTAGAACTACTGTATTGTGTCAAGTTTCAAGAAACTAGCACAAACCGTGTTGATTTAGAGTTCGAACTGCTTTTGTCAATATAGGAGAAAACAGAGTGAAACCTAAAAACTCAAACTGTGACTGCAAACGAATGCTTCAACCTAGGAGAACAAAACTTGGGCATCCAAGTTTGATTGGTGTACTGCTCATTACTTGAAAGTATCATGAAGGTCAGAAGAAAAAATATATGTTGAGATTACAGGAGACTGTAGTTTTTTGGCAGCCTAACAACGCCTTTCATTGAATGAGTTATTCTCCAGTCTCTGCTTAAAGCTACATCAAGAGGAAACAAACCTTAGACATAGAACGTAGAACTACTGCATTGTGTCAAGTTTCATGAAGCTAGCAGAAACCGTGTTTGTTTTAGAGTTCGAACTGCATCTGCCAAATAGGAGAAAACAGAGTGAAACCTAAAAATTTAAACTGTGACTGCAAACGAGTGCTTCAACCTAGGACAACGAAACTTGGGCATCCAAGTTTGATTGGTGTACTGCTCATTACTTGAAAGTATCATGAAGTCGGAAGAAAAAATATATGTTGAGATTACAGGAGACTGTAGTTTTTTGGCAACCTAACAACGCATTATATTGAATGAGTTATTCGCCAGTCTTTGCTTAAGTCTACATCAAGAGGAAACAAACCTTAGAGATAGAACGTAGAACGACAGTATTGTGTCAAGTTTCAAGAAGCTAGCACAAACCGTGTTGATTTAGAGTTTGAACTGCTTTTGTCAATATAGGAGAAAACAGAGTGAAACCTAAAAATTCAAACTGTTCCTGGAAACGAATGCTTCAATCTAGGAGAACTAAACTTGGGCATCCAAGTGGGATTGGTGTACTGATCATTACGTGAATGTATCATGAAGATTGGATGAAAAAATATATGTTGAGATTTCAGGAGACTCTAGTGTTTGGAAGTTTGGCAACCCCTTTCCATATAAGTGTTATTCGCAGTCCCTGCATTAGGCTACATCAAGAGGAAACAAAACTTAGAGATAGAACGTAGAACTACTGTATGTGTCAAGTTTCAAGAAGCTAGCACAAACTGTGTTTGATTTAGAGTTCGAACTTCATCTGTCAATATAGGAGAAAACAGAGTGAAACCTAAAAATTCAAACTGTGACTGCAAACGAATACTTCAACCTAGGAGAACGAAACTTGGGCATCCAAGTTTGATTGGTGTACTGCTCATTACTTGAAAGTATCATGAAGTTCGGAAGAAAAAATATATGTTGTGATTTCAGGAGACTGTAGTTTTTTGGCAGCATAACATCGCCTTTCATTGAATGAGTTATTCTCCTGTCTCTGCTTAATGCTACATCAAGAGGAAACAAACCTTAGAGATAGAACGTAGAACTACTGTGTTGTGTCAAGTTTCAAGAAGCTAGCACAAACCGTGTTGATTTAGAGTTCGAACTGCTTTTGTCAATATAGGAGAAAACAGAGTGAAACCTGAAATTTCAAACTGTTCCTGGAAACGAATGCCTCAATCTAGGAGAACTAAACTTGGGCATCCAAGTGGGATTGGTGTACTGATCATTACGTGAATGTATCATGAAGATTGGATGAAAAAATATATGTTGACATTTCAGGAGACTCTAGTGTTTGGAAGTTTGTCAACCCCTTTCCATATAAGTGTTATTTGCAGTCCCTGCGTTAGGCTACATCAAGAGGAAACAAAACTTAGAGATAGAACGTAGAACTACTGTATTGTGTCAAGTTTCAAAAAGCTAGGACAAACTGTGTTTAATTTAGAGTTCGAACTGCATCTGTCAATATATGAGAAAACAGAGTGAATCCTAAAAATTCAAACTGTTACTGCAAACGAATGCTACAACCTAGGAGAACGAAACTTGGGCATCCAAGTTTGATTGGTGTACTGCTCATTACTTGAAAGTATCATGAAGGTCGGAAGAAAAAAATATATGTTGTGATTTCAGGAGACTGTAGTTTTTTGGCAGCCTAACAATGCCTTTCATTGAATGAGTTATTCTCCAGTCTCTGCTTAAGGCTACATCAAGACGAAAAAACCTTAAAGATAGAACGTAGAACTACTGTATTGTGTCAAGTTTCAAGAAGCTAGCAGAAACCGTGTTTGATTTAGAGTTCGAACTGCATCTGTCAATATAGGAGAAAACAGAGTGAAACCTAAAAACTCAAACTGTGACTGCAAACGAATGCTTCAACCTAGGAGAACAAAACTTGGGCATCCAAGTTTGATTGGTGTACTGCTCATTACTTGAAAGTATCATGAAAGTCAGAAGAAAAAATATATGTTGAGATTACAGGAGACTGTAGTTTTTTGACAACCTAACAACGCCTTTCATTGAATGAGTTATTCACCAGTCTTTGCTTAACACTACATCAAGACGAAACAAACCTAGAGATAGAACCTAGAACTACTGTATTGTGTCAAGTTTCAAGAAGCTAGCACAAACCGTGTTGATTTAGAGTTCGAACTGCATCTGTCAATATAGGAGAAAACAGAGTGAAACCTAAAAATTCAAACTATTACTGCAAACGAATGCTTCAACCTAGAAGAACAAAACGAGGGCATCCAAGTTTGATTGGTGTACTGCTCATTACTTGAAAGCATCATGAAGGTAGGAAGAAAAAAATATATGTTGAGATTACAGGAGACTGTAGTTTTTTGGCAACCTAACAACGCATTTCATTGAATGAGTTATTCGCCAGTCTTTGCTTAAGGCTACATCAAGTGGAAACATACCATAGAGATAGAACGTAGAACTACTGTATTGTGTCAAGTTTCAAGAAGCTAGCACAAACCGTGTTGATTTAGAGTTCGAACTGCATCTGTCAATATAGGAGAAAACAGAGTAAAACCTAAAAATTCAAACTGTTACTGCAAACGAAGGCTTCAATCTAGAAGATCGAAACTAGGGCATCCAAGTTTGATTGGTGTACTGCTCATTACTTGAAAGTATCATGAAGGTCAGAAGAAAAAATATATGTTGAGATTACAGGAGACTGTAGTTTTTTGGCAACCTAACAACGCATTTCATTGAATGAGTTATTCTCCAGTCTCTGCTTAAGGCTACATCAAGAGGAAACAAACGTTAGAGATAGAACGTAGAACTACTGTATTGTGTCAAGTTTCAAGAAACTAGCACAAACTGTGTTTGATTTAGAGATCGAAATGCATCTGTCAATATAGGAGAAAACAGAGTGAAACCTAAAAATTCAAACTGTGACTGCAAACGAATGCTTCAACCTAGGACAACGAAACTTGGGCATCCAAGTTTGATTGGTATACTGCTCAATACTTGAAAGTAACATGAAGGTCGGAAGAAAAAATATATGTAGTGATTTCAGGAGACTGTAGTTTTTTGGCAGCCTAACAACGCCTTTCATTGAATGAGTTATTCTCCAGTCTCTGCTTAAAGCTACATCAAGAGGAAACAAACCTTAGAGATAGAACGTAGAACTACTGCATTGTGTCAAGTTTCATGAAGCTAGCAGAAACCGTGTTTGTTTTAGAGTTCGAACTGCATCTGCCAAATAGGAGAAAACAGAGTGAAACCTAAAAATTCAAACTGTGACTGCAAACGAATGCTTCAACCTAGGACAACGAAACTTGGGCATCCAAGTTTGATTGGTGTACTGCTCATTACTTGAAAGTATCATGAAGTCGGAAGAAAAAGTATATGTTGAGATTACAGGAGACTGTAGTTTTTTGGCAACCTAACAACGCATTATATTGAATGAGTTATTCGCCAGTCTTTGCTTAAGTCTACATCAAGAGGAAACAAACCTTAGAGATAGAACGTAGAACTACAGTATTGTGTCAAGTTTCAAGAAGCTAGCACAAACCGTGTTGATTTAGAGTTCGAACTGCTTTTGTCAATATAGGAGAAAACAGAGTGAAACCTAAAAATTCAAACTGTTCCTGGAAACGAATGCTTCAATCTAGGAGAACTAAACTTGGGCATCCAAGTGGGATTGGTGTACTGATCATTACGTGAATGTATCATGAAGATTGGATGAAAAAATATATGTTGAGATTTCGGAGACTCTAGTGTTTGGAAGTTTGGCAACCCCTTTCCATATAAGTGTTATTCGCAGTCCCTGCATTAGGCTACATCAAGAGGAAACAAAACTTAGAGATAGAACGTAGAACTACTGTATTGTGTCAAGTTTCAAGAAGCTAGCACAAACTGTGTTTGATTTAGAGATCAAAATGCATCTGTCAATATAGGAGAAAACAGAGTGAAACCTAAAAATTCAAACTGTGACTGCAAACGAATGCTTCAACCTAGGACAACGAAACTTGGGCATCCAAGTTTGATTGGTGTACTGGTCATTACTTGAAAGTATCATGAAGTTCGGAAGAAAAAATATATGTAGTGATTTCAGGAGACTGTAGTTTTTTGGCAGCCTAACAACGCCTTTCATTGAATGAGTTATTCTCCAGTCTCTGCTTAAGGCTACATCAAGAGGAAACAAACCTTAGAGATAGAACGTAGAACTACTGTATTGTGTCAAGTTTCAAGATTCTAGCACAAACCGTGTTGACTTAGAGTTCGAACCGCATCTGTCAATATAGGAGAAAAGAGAGTGAAACCTAAAAATTCAAATTGTTACTGCAAACGAAAGCTTCAACCTAGAAGAACGAAACTAGGACATCCAAGTTTGATTGGTGTACTGCTCATTACTTGAAAGTATCATGAAGGTCGGAAGAAAAAATATATGTTGTGATTTCAGGAGACTGTAGTTTTTTTCAGCCTAACAACGCCTTTCATTGAATGAGTTATTCTCCAGTCTCTGCTTAAGCCTACATCAAGAGAAAACAAACCTTAGAGATAGAACGTAGAACTACTGTATTGTGTCAAGTTTCAAGAAGCTAGCACAAACTGTGTTGATTTAGAGTTCGTACTGCATCTGTCAATATAGGAGAAAACATAGTGAAACCTAAAAATTCAAACTGTTCCTGGAAACAAATGCTTCAATCTAGGAGAACTAAACTTGGGCATCCAATTGGAATTGGTGTACTGATCATTACGTGAATGTATCATGAAGATTAGTTGAAAAAATATATGTTGAGTTTTCAGGAGACTCTAGTGTTTGGAAGTTTGGCAACCCCTTTTCATATAAGTGTTATTCGCAGTCCCTGCATTATTCTACATCAAGAGGAAACAAAACTTAGAGATAGAACGTAGAACTACTGTATTGTGTCAAGTTTCAAGAAGCTAGCACAAACTGTGTTTGATTTAGAGTTCGAACAGCATCTGTCAATATAGGAGAAAACAGAGTGAAACCTAAAAATTCAAACTGTTACTGCAAACGAATGCTTCAACCTAGGAGAACGAATCTTGGGCATCCAAGTTTGATTGGTGTACTGCTCATTACTTGAAAGTATCATGAAGTTCAGAAGAAAAAATATATGTTGTGATTTCAGGAGACTGTAGTTTTTTGGCAGCCTAACAATGCCTTTCATTGAATGAGTTATTCTCCAGTCTCTGCTTAAGGCTACATCAAGAGGAAACAAACCTTAGTGATAGAACGTAGAACTACTGTATTGTGTCAAGTTTCAAGAAGCTAGCACAAACCGTGTTGATTTAGAGTTCGAACTGCATCTGTCAATATAGGAGAAAACAGAGTGAAACCTAAAATTTCAAACTGTTCCTGGAAACGAATGCCTCAATCTAGGAGAACTAAACTTGGGCATCCAAGTGGGATTGGTGTACTGATCATTACGTGAATGTATCATGAAGATTGGATGAAAAAATATATATTGAGATTTCAGGAGACTCTAGTGTTTGGAAGTTTGGCAACCCCTTTCCATATAAGTGTTATTCGCAGTCCCTGCATTAGGCTACATCAAGAGGAAACAAAACTTAGAGATAGAACGTAGAACTACTGTATTGTGTCAAGTTTCAAGAAGCTAGGACAAACTGTGTTTGATTTAGAGTTCGAACTGCATCTGTCAATATAGGAGAAAACAGAGTGAAACCTAAAAATTCAAACTGTTACTGCAAACGAATGCTACAACCTAGGAGAACGAAACTTGGGCATCCAAGTTTGATTGGTGTACTGCTCATTACTTGAAAGTATCATGAAGGTCGGAAGAAAAAATATATGTTGTGATTTCAGGAGACTGTAGTTTTTTGGCAGCCTAACAATGCCTTTCATTGAATGAGTTATTCTCCAGTCTCTGCTTAAGGCTACATCAAGACGAAACAAACCTTAGAGATAGAACGTAGAACTACTGTATTGTGTCAAGTTTCAAGAAGCTAGCAGAAACCGTGTTTGATTTAGAGTTCGAACAGCATCTGTCAATATAGGAGAAAACAGAGTGAAACCTAAAAACTCAAACTGTTACTGCAAACGAATGCTTCAACCTAGGAGAACAAAACTTGGGCATCCAAGTTTGATTGGTGTACTGCTCATTACTTGAAAGTATCATGAAGGTCAGAAGAAAAAATATATGTTGAGATTACAGGAGACTGTAGTTTTTTGCCAACCTAACAACGCCTTTCATTGAATGAGTTATTCACCAGTCTTTGCTTAAGGCTACATCAAGACGAAACAAAACTTAGAGATAGAACCTAGAACTACTGTATTGTGTCAAGTTTCAAGAAGCTAGCACAAACCGTGTTGATTTAGAGTTCGAACTGCATCTGTCAATATAGGAGAAAACAGAGTGAAACATAAAAATTCAAACTGTTCCTGGAAACGAATGCTTCAAACTAGGAGAACGAAACTTGGGCATCCAAGTGGGATTGGTTTACTGATGATTACGTGAATGTATCATGAAGATTGGATTAAAACATATATGTTGAGATTTCAGGAGACTCTAGTGTTTGGAAGTTTGGCAACCCCTTTCCATATAAGTGTTATTCGCAGTCCCTGCATTAGGCTACATCAAGAGGAAACAAAACTTAGAGATGTACCGTAGAACTACTGTATTGTGTCAAGTCTCAAGAAGCTAGCACAAACTGTGTTTGATTTAGAGTTCGAACTGCATCTGTCAATATAGGAGTAAACAGAGTGAAACCTAAAAATTCAAACTGTTACTTCAAACGAATGCTTCAATCTAGAAGAACGAAACTACAGCATCCAAGTTTGATTGGTGTACTGCTCATTTCTTGAAAGTATCATGAAGGTCGGATGAAAAAATATATGTTGTGATTTCAGGAGACTGTAGTTTTTTGGCAGCCTAACAATGCCTTTCATTGAATGAGTTATTCTCCAGTCTCTGCTTAAGGCTACATCAAGAGGAAACAAACCTTAGAGATAGAACGTAGAACTACTGTATTGTGTCAAGTTTCAAGAAGCTAGCACAAACCATGTTTGATTTAGAGTTCGAACTGCATCTGTCAATATAGGAGAAAACAGAGTGAAACCTAAAAATTCAAACTGTTACTGCAAACGAATGCTTCAATCTAGAAGAACGAAACTATGGCATCCAAGTTTGATTGGTGTACTGCTCATTACTTGAAAGTATCATGAAGGTCGGAAGAAAAAATATATGTTGAGATTACAGGAGACTGTAGTTTTTTGGCAACCTAACAAAGCATTTCATTGAATGAGTTATTCGCCAGTCTTTGCTTAAGGCTACATCAAGAGGAAACAAAACTTAGAGATAGAACGTAGAACTACTGTATTGTGTCAAGTTTCAAGAAGCTAGCACAAACCGTGTTGATTTAGAGTTCGAACTGCATCTGTCAATATAGGAGAAAACAGAGTGACCTTAAAATTCAAACTGTTCCTGGAAAGGAATGCTTCAATCTAGGAACACTAAAATTGGGCATCCAAGTGGGATTGGTGTACTGATCATTACGTGAATGTATCATGAAGATTGGATGAAAAAATATATGTTGAGATTTCAGGAGACTCTAGTGTTTGATAGTTTGGCAACCCCTTTCCATATAAGTGTTATTCACAGTCCCTGCATTAGGCTACATCAAGAGGAAACAAAACTTAGAGATAGAACGTAGAACTACTGTGTTGTGTCAAGTTTCAAGAAGCTAGCACAAACCGTGTTGATTTAGAGTTCGAACTGCTTTTGTCAATATAGGAGAAAACAGAGTGAAACCTAAAATTTCAAACTGTTCCTGGAAACGAATGCCTCAATCTAGGAGAACTAAACTTGGGCATCCAAGTGGGATTGGTGTACTGATCATTACGTGAATGTATCATGAAGATTGGATGAAAAAATATATGTTGACATTTCAGGAGACTCTAGTGTTTGGAAGTTTGGCAACCCCTTTCCATGTAAGTGTTATTCGCTGTCCCTGCATTAGGCTACATCAAGAGGAAACAAAACTTAGAGATAGAACGTAGAACTACTGTATTGTGTCAAGTTTCAAGAAGCTAGGACAAACTGTGTTTGATTTAGAGTTCGAACTGCATCTGTCAATATAGGAGAAAACAGAGTGAAATCTAAAAATTCAAACTGTTACTGCAAACGAATGCTACAACCTAGGAGAACGAAACTTGGGCATCCAAGATTGATTGGTGTACTGCTCATTACTTGAACGTATCATGAAGTTCGGAAGAAAAAATATATGTTGTGATTTCAGGAGACTGTAGTTTTTGGCAGCCTAACAATGCCTTTCATTGAATGAGTTATTCTCCAGTCTCTGCTTAAGGCTACATCAAGACGAAAAAACCTTAGAGATAGAACGTAGAACTACTGTATTGTGTCAAGTTTCAAGAAGCTAGCAGAAACCGTGTTTGATTTAGAGTTCGAACTGCATCTGTCAATATAGGAGAAAACAGAGTGAAACCTAAAAACTCAAACTGTGACTGCAAACGAATGCTTCAAACTAGGAGAACAAAACTTGGGCATCCAAGTTTGATTGGTGTACTGCTCATTACTTGAAAGTATCATGAAGGTCAGAAGAAAAAATATATGTTGAGATTACAGGAGACTGTAGTTTTTTGCCAACCTAACAACGCCTTTCATTGAATGAGTTATTCACCAGTCTTTGCTTAAGACTACATCAAGACGAAACAAAATTAGAGATAGAACCTAGAACTACTGTATTGTGTGAAGTTTCAAGAAGCTAGCACAAACCGTGTTGATTTAGAGTTCGAACTGCATCTGTCAATATAGGAGAAAACAGAGTGAAACCTAAAAATTCAAACTATTACTGCAAACGAATGCTTCAACCTAGAAGAATGAAACGAGGGCATGCAAGTTTGATTGGTGTACTGCTCATTACTTGAAAGTATCATGAAGGTAGGAAGAAAAAAATATATGTTGAGATTACAGGAGACTGTAGTTTTTTGACAACCTAACAACGCCTTTCATTGAATGAGTTATTCTCCAGTCTCTGCTTAAGGCTACATCAAGAGGAAACAAACGTTAGAGATAGAACGTAGAACTACTGTATTGTGTCAAGTTTCAAGAAGCTAGCACAAACTGTGTTTGATTTAGAGATCGAAATGCATCTGTCAATATAGGAGAAAACAGAGTGAAACCTAAAAATTCAAACTGTGACTGCAAACGAATGCTTCAACATAGGACAACGAAACTTGGGCATCCAAGTTTGATTGGTGTACTGCTCAATACTTGAAAGTAACATGAAGGTCGGAAGAAAAAATATATGTAGTGATTTCAGGAGACTGTAGTTTTTTGGCAGCCTAACAACGCCTTTCATTGAATGAGTTATTCTCCAGTCTTTGCTTAAGACTACATCAAGACGAAACAAACCTTAGAGATAGAACGTAGAACTACTGTATTGTGTCAATTTTCAACAAGCTAGCACAAACCGTGTTGATTTAGAGTTCGAACTGCTTTTGTCCATATAGGAGAAAACAGAGTGAAACCTAAAAATTCAAACTGTGACTGCAAACGAATGCTTCAACCTAGGACAACGAAACTTGGGCATCCAAGTTTGATTGGTGTACTGCTCATTACTTGAAAGTGTCATGAAGTCGGAAGAAAAAATATATGTTGAGATTACAGGAGACTGTAGTTTTTTGGCAACCTAACAACGCATTATATTGAATGAGTTATTCGCCAGTCTTTGCTTAAGGCTACATCAAGAGGAAACAAACCTTAGAGATAGAACGTAGAACTACAGTATTGTGTCAAGTTTCAAGAAGCTAGCACAAACCGTGTTGATTTAGAGTTCGAACTGCTTTTGTCCATATAGGAGAAAACAGAGTGAAACCTAGAAATTCAAACTGTTCCTGGAAACGAATGCTTCAATCTACGAGAACTAAACTTGGGCATCCAAGTGGGATTGGTGTACTGATCATTACGTGAATGTATCATGAAGATTGGATGAAAAAATATATGTTGAGATTTCAGGAGACTCTAGTGTTTGGAAGTTTGGCAACCCCTTTCCATATAAGTGTTATTCGCAGTCCCTGCATTAGGCTACATCAAGATGAAACAAAACTTAGAGATAGAACGTAGAAGTACTGTATTGTGTCAAGTTTCAAGAAGCTAGCAAAAACTGTGTTTGATTTAGAGATCGAACTGCATCTGTCAATATAGGAGAAAACAGAGTGAAACCTAAAATTCAAACTGTGACTGCAAACGAATGCTTCAACCTAGGAGAACGAAACTTGGGCATCCAAGTTTGATTGGTGTACTGTCATTACTTGAAAGTATCATGAAGTTCGGAAGAAAAAATATATGTTGTGATTTCAGGAGACTGTAGTTTTTTGGCAGCCTAACATCGCTTTCATTGAATGAGTTATTCTCCAGTCTCTGCATAATGCTACATCAAGAGGAAACAAACCTTAGAGATAGAACGTAGAACTACTGTATTGTGTCAAGTTTCAAGAAGCTAGCACAAACTGTGTTTGATTTTAGAGATCGAAATGCATCTGTCAATATAGGAGAAAAACAGATTGAAACCTAAAAATTCAAACTGTGACTGCAAACGAATGCTTCAACCTAGGACACGAAACGTGGGCATCCAAGCTTGATTGGTGTACTGCTCATTACTTGAAAGTATCATGAAGGTCAGAAGAAAAAATATATGTTGAGATTACAGGAGACTGTAATTTTTTTGCCAACCTAACAACGCCTTTCTTTGAAAGAGTTATTCACCAGTCTTTGCTTAAGACTACATCAAGACGAAACAAACCTTAGAGATAGAACGTAGAACTACTGTATTGTGTCAAGTTTCAACAAGCTAGCACAAACCGTGTTGATTTAGAGTTCGAACTGCATCTGTCAATATAGGAGAAAACAGAGTGAAACCTAAATATTCAAACTATTACTGCAAACGCATGCTTCAACCTAGAAGAACGAAACTAGGGCATCCAAGTTTGATTGGTGTACTGCTCATTACTTGAAAGTATCATGAAGGTAGGAAGAAAACATATATGTTGAGATTACAGGAGACTGTAGTTTTTGGCAACCTAACAACGCATTTCATTGAATGAGTTATTCGCCAGTCTTTGCTTAAGGCTACATCAAGAGGAAACATCCCTTAGAGATAGAACGTAGAACTACTGTATTGTGTCAAGTTTCAAGAAGCTAGCACAAACCGTGTTGATTTAGAGTTCGAACTGCATCTGTCAATATAGGAGAAAACAGAGTGAAACCTAAAAATTCAAACTGTTACTGCAAACGAATGCTTCAACCTAGAAGATCGAAACTAGGGCATCCAAGTTTGATTGGTGTACTGCTCATTACTTGAAAATATCATGAAGGTCGGAAGAAAAAATATATGTTGAGATTACAGGAGACTGTAGTTTTTTGGCAACCTAACAACGCATTTCATTGATGAGTTATTCGCCATTCTCTGCTTAAGGCTACATCAAGAGGAAACAAACCTTAGAGATAGAACGTAGAACTACTGTATTGTGTCAAGTTTAAAGAAGCTAGCACAAACCGTGTTGATTTAGAGTTCGAACTGCATCTGTCAATATAGGAGAAAACAGAGTGAAACCTAAAAATTCAAACTGTTCCTGGAAACGAATGCTTCAAATAGGAGAACGAAACTTGGGCATCCAAGTTGGATTGGTGTACTGATGATTACGTGAATGTATCATGAAGATTGGATGAAAACATTTATGTTGAGATTTCAGGAGACTCTAGTGTTTGGAAGTTTGGCAACCCCTTTCCATATAAGTGTTATTCGCAGTCCCTGCATTAGGCTACATCAAGAGGAAACAAAACTTAGAGATAGAACGTAGAACTACTGTATTGTGTCAAGTTTCAAGAAGCTAGCACAAACTGTGTTTGATTTAGAGTTCGAAACTTCATCTGTCAATATAGGAGAAAACAGAGTGAAACCTAAAAATTCAAACTGTGACTGCAAACGAATGCTTCAACCTAGGAGAACGAAACATGGGCATCCAAGTTTGATTGGTGTACTGGCTCATTACTTGAAAGTATCATGAAGTTCGGAAGAAAAAATATATGTTGTGATTTCAGGACACTGTAGTTTTTTGGCAGCCTAACATCGCCTTTCATTGGAATGAGTTATTCTCCAGTCTCTGCTTCATGCTACATCAAGAGGAAACAAACCTTAGAGATAGAACGTAGAACTACTGTATTGTGTCAAGTTTCAAGAAGCTAGCACAAACTGTGTTTGATTTAGAGATGGAAATGCATCTGTCAATATAGGAGAAAACAGAGTGAAACCTAAAAATTCAAACTGTGACTGCAAACGAATGCTTCAACCTAGGACAACGAAACTTGGGCATCCAAGCTTGATTGGTGTACTGCTCATTACTTGAAAGTATCATGAAGGTCAGAAGAAAAAATATATGTTGAGATTACAGGAGACTGTATTTTTTTGCCAACCTAACAACGCCTTTCATTTAATGAGTTATTCACCAGTCTTTGCTTAAGACTACATCAAGACGAAACAAACCTTAGAGATAGAACTGTAGAACTACTGTATTGTGTCAAGTTTCAACAAGCTAGCACAAACCCTGTTGATTTAGAGTTCGAACTGCATCTGTCAATATAGGAGAAAACAGAGTGAAACCTAAATATTCAAACTATTACTGCAAACGCATGCTTCAACCTAGAAGAACGAAACTAGGGCATCCAAGTTTGATTGGTGTACTGCTCATTACTTGAAAGTATCATGAAGGTAGGAAGAAAAAATATATGTTGAGATTACAGGAGACTGTAGTTTTTTGGCAACCTAACAACGCATTTCATTGAATTTGGTATTCGCCAGTCTTTGCTTAAGGCTACATCAAGAGGAAACAAACCTTAGAGATAGAACGTAGAACTACTGTATTGTGTCAAGTTTCAAGAAGCTAGCACAAACTGTGTTTGATTTAGAGTTCGAACTGCATCTGTCAATATAGGAGAAAACAGAGTGACACCTAAAAATTCAAACTGTTACTGTAAACGAATGCTTCAACCTAGGAGAACGAAACTTGGGCATCCAAGTTTGTTTTTGTACTGCTCATTACTTGAAAGTATCATGAAGGTCGGAAGAAAAAATATATGTTGTGATTTCAGGAGACTGTAGTTTTTTGGCAGCCTAACAATGCCTTTCATTGAATGAGTTATTCTCCAGTCTCTGCTTAAGGCTACATCAAGAGGAAACAAACCTTATAGATAGAAGATAGATCTACTGTATTGTGTCAAGTTTCAAGAAGCTCGCACAAACCATGTTGATTTAGAGTTCTAACTGCATCTGTCAATATAGGATAAAACAGAGTGAAACCTAAAAATTCAAACTGTTACTGCAAACGAATGCTTCAACCTAGAAGAACGAAACTAGGGCTTCCAAGTTTGATTGGTGTACTGCTCATTACTTGAAAGTATCATGAAGGTCGGAAGAAAAAATATATGTTGAGATTACAGGAGACTGTAATTTTTTGGCAAACCTAACAACGCATTTCATTGAATGAGTTATTCGCGAGTCTCTGCTTAAGGCTACATCAAGACGAAACAAACCTGAGAGATAGAACTTAGAACTACTGTATTGTGTCAAGTTTCAAGAAGCTAGCACACACCGTGTTGATTTAGAGTTAGAACTACATCTGTCAATATAGGAGAAAACAGAGTGAAACCTAAAAATTCAAACTGTTCCTGGAAATGAATGCTTCAATCTAGGAGAACTAAACATGGGCATCCAAGTGGGATTGGTGTACTGATCATTACGTGAATGTATCATGAAGATTGGATGAAAATATATATGTTGAGATTTCAGGAGACCCTAGTGTTTGGAAGTTTGCAACCCCTTCCCATATAAGTGTTATTCGCAGTCCCTGCATTAGGCTACATCAAGAGGAAACAAATCTTAGAGATAGAACGTAGAACTACTGTATTGTGTCAAGTTTCAAGAAGCTAGCACAAACTGTGTTTGATTTAGAGTTTCGAACTGCATCTGTCAATAAAGGAGAAACAGAGTGAAACCTAAAAATTCAAACTGTTACTGTAAACGAATGCTTCAACCTAGGAGAACGAAAATTAGGCATCCAAGTTTGATTGGTGTACTGCTCATTACTTGAAAGTATCATGAAGTTCGGAAGAAAAAATATACGTTGTGATTTCAGGAGACTGTAGTTTTTTGGCAGCCTAACAATGCCTTTCATTGAATGAGTTATTCTCCAGTCTCTGCTTAAGGCTACATCAAGAGGAAACAAACCTTAGAGATAGAACGTAGAACTACTGTATTGTGTCAAGTTTCAAGAAGCTAGCACAAACTGTGTTTGATTTAGAGATCGAAATGCATCTGTCAATATAGGAGAAAACAGAGTGAAACCTAAAAATTCAAACTGTGACTGCAAACGAATGCTTCAACCTAGGACAACGAAACTTGGGCATCCAAGCTTTGATTGGTGTACTGCTCATTACTTGAAAGTATCATGAAGGTTGGAAGAAAAAAATATATGTTGAGATTACAGGAGACTGTAGTTTTTTGGCAACCTACCAACGCATTTCATTGAATGAGTTATTCGCCAGTCTCTGCTTAAGGCTACATGAAGACGAAAACAAACCTTAGAGATAGAACGTAGAACTACTGTATTGTGTCAAGTTTCAAGAAGCTAGCACAAACCGTGTTGATTTAGAGTTCGTACTGCATCTGTCAATATAGGAGAAAACAGAGTGAAACCTAAAAATTCAAACTGTTCCTGGAAACGAATGCTTAAATCTAGGAGAACTAAACTTGGGCATCCAAGTTGGATTGGTGTACTGACCATTACGTGAATGTATCATGAAGATTGGATGAAAAAATATATGTTGAGATTTCAGGAGACTCTAGTGTTTGGAAGTTTGGCAAAACCTTTCCATATAAGTGTTATTCGCAGTCCCTGCATTAGGCTACATCAAGAGGAAATAAAACTTAGAGATAGAACGTAGAACTACTGTATTGTGTCAAGTTTCAAGAAGCTAGCACAAACTGTGTTTGATTTAGAGATCGAACTGCATCTGTCAATATGGAGAAAACAGAGTGAAACCTAAAAATTCAAACTGTTACTGCAAACGAATGCTTCAACCTAGGAGAACGAAACTTGGGCATCCACGTTTGATTGGTGTACTGCTCATTACTTGAAAGTATCATGAAGGTCGGAAGAAAAAATATATGTTGTGATATCAGGAGACTGTAGTTTTTGGCAGCCTAACAACGCCTTTCATTGAATGAGTTATTCACCAGTTTTGCTTAAGACTACATCAAGAGAAAACAAACCTTAGAGATAGAACGTAGAACTACTGTATTGTGTCAAGTTTCAAGAAGCTAGCACAAACCCTGTTGAATTAGAGTTCGAACTGCATATGTCAATATAGGAGAAAACAGAGTGAAACCTAAAAATTCAAACTGTTACTGCAAACGAATGCTTTAACCTAGGAGAACGAAACTTGGGCATCCAAGTTTGATTGGTGCACTGCTCATTACTTGAAAGTATCATGAAGGTCTGGAAGAAAAAATATATGTTGTGATTTCAGGAGACTGTAGTTTTTTGGCAGCCTAACAATGCCTTTCATTGAATGAGTTATTCTCCCAGTCTCTGCTTAAGGCTACATCAAGAGGAAACAAACCTTAGAGATAGAACGTAGAACTACTGTATTGTGTCAAGTTTCAAGAAGCTAGCACAAACCGTGTTGATTTAGATTTCGTACTGCATCTGTCAATATAGGAGAAAACAGAGTGAAACCTAAAAATTCAAACTGTTCCTGGAAACGAATGCTTCCGTCTAGGAGAATTAAACTTGGGCATCCAAGTGGGATTGGTGTACTGATCATTACGTGAATGAATCATGAAGATGGATGAAAAAATATATGTTGAGATTTCAGGAGACTCTAGTTTTTGGAAGTTTGGCAACCCCTTTCCATATAAGTGTTATTCGCAGTCCCTGCATTAGGCTACATCAAGAGGAAACTAAACTTACAGATAGAACATAGAACTACTGTATTGTGTCAAGTTTCAAGAAGCTAGCACAAACTGTGTTTGATTTAGAGTTCGATCTGCATCTGTCAATATAGGAGAAAACAGATTGAAACTTAAAAATTCAAACTGTTACTGCAAACCGAATTGCTTCAACCTAGGAGAACGAAACTTGGGCATCCAAGTTTGATTTTTGTACTGCTCATTACTTGAAAGTATCATGAAGTTCGGAAGTAAAAATATATGTTGTGATTTCAGGAGACTGTAGTTTTTTGGCAGCCAAACAACGCCTTTCATTGAATGAGTTATTCTCCAGTCTCTGCTTAAGGCTACATCAAGAGGAAAACAAACCTTAGAGATACAAAGTAGAACTACTGTATTGTGTCAAGTTTCAAGAAGCTAGCACAAACCGTGTTGATTTAGAGTTCGTACTGCATCTGTCAATATAGGAGAAAACAGAGTGAAACCTAAAAATTCAAACTGTTCCTGGAAACGAATGCTTCAATCTAGGAGAACTAAACTTGGGCATCCAAGTGGGATTGGTGTACTGATCATTAGGTGAAGGTATCATGAAGATTGGATAAAAAAATATATGTTGAGATTTCAGGAGACTCTAGTGTTTGGATGTTTGGCAACCCCTTTCCATATAAGTGTTATTCCGCAGTCCCTGCATTAGGCTACATCAAGAGGAAACAAAACTTAGAGATAGAACGTAGAACTACTGTATTGTGTCAAGTTTCAAGAAGCTAGCACAAACTGTGTTTGAATTAGGGATCGAACTGCATCTGTCAATATAGGAGAAAACAGAGTGAAACCTAAAAATTCAAACTGTTACTGCAAACGAATGCTTCAACCTAGGAGAACGAAACTTGGGCATCCAAGTTTGATTGGTGTACTGCTCATTACTTGAAAGTATCATGAAGGTCGGAAGATAAAATATATGTTGTGATTTCAGGAGACTGTAGTTTTTTGACAGCCTAACAACGCCTTTCATTGAATGAGTTATTCTCCAGTCTCTGCTTAAGGCTACATCAAGAGGAAACAAACCTTAGAGATAGAACGTAGAACTACTGTATTTGTGTCAAGTTTCAAGAAGCTAGCAGAAACCGTGTTGATTTAGAGTTCGTACTGCATCTGTCAATATAGGAGAAAACAGAGTGAAACCTAAAAATTCAAACTGTTCCTGGAAACAAATGATTCAATCTAGGAGAACAAAACTTGGGCATCCAAGTGGGATTGGTGTACTGATCATTACGTGAATGTATCATGAATATTCGATGAAAAAATATATGTTGAGATTTCAGGAGACTCTAGTGTTTGGAAGTTTGGCAACCCCTTTCCATATAAGTGTTATTCACAGTCCCTGAATTAGGCTACATCAAGAAGAAACAAAACTTAGAGATAGAACGTAGAACTACTGTATTGTGTCAAGTTTCAAGAAGCTAGCACAAACTGTGTTTGATTTAGAGTTCGAACTGCATCTGTCAATATAGGAGAAAACAGAGTGACACCTAAAAATTCAAACTGTTACTGTAAACGAATGCTTCAACCTAGGAGAACGAAACTTGGGCATCCAAGTTTGATTGGTGTACTGCTCATTACTTGAAAGTATCATGAAGGTCGGAAGAAAAAATATATGTTTTGATTTCAGGAGACTGTAGTTTTTTGGCAGCCTAACAATGCCTTTCATTGAATGAGTTATTCTCCAGTCTCTGCTTAAGGCTACATCAAGAGGAAACAAACCTTAGATATAGAACGTAGAACTACTGTATTGTGTCAAGTTTCAAGAAGCTCGCAGAAACCGTGTTGATTTAGAGTTCGAACTGCATCTGTCAATATAGGAGAAAACAGAGTGAAACCTAAAATTCAAACTGTTACTGCAAACGAATGCTTCAACCTAGAAGAACGAAACTAGGGCATCCAAGTTTGATTGGTGTACTGCTCATTACTTGAATGTATCATGAAGGTCGGAAGAAAAAAATATATGTTTAGATTACAGGAGACTGTAGTTTTTTGACAACCTAACAACGCCTTTCATTGAATGAGTTATTCACCAGTCTTTGTTTAAGGCTACATCAAGAGGGAAACAAACCTTAGAGATAGAACGTAGAACTACTGTATTGTGTCAAGTTTCAAGAAGCTCGCACAAACCGTGTTGATTTAGAGTTCGAACTGCATCCGTCAATATAGGAGAAAACAAAGTGAAACCTAAAAATTCAAACTGGTCCTGGAAACTAATGCTTCAATCTAGGAGAACTAAACTTGGGCATCCAAGTGGGATTGGTGTACTGATCATTACGTGAATGTATCATGAAGATTGGATGAAAAATATATGTTGAGATTTCAGGAGACTCTAGTGTTTGGAAGTTTGGCAAACCCTTTCCATATAAGTGTTATTCGCAGTCCCTGCATTAGGCTACATCAAGAGGAAACAAAACTTAGAGATAGAACGTAGAACTACTGTATTGTGTCAAGTTTCAAGAAGCTCACACAACCGTGTTGATTTAGAGTTCGAACTGCATCTGTCAAATAGGATAAAACAGAGTGAAACCTAAAAATTCAAACTGTTACTGCAAACGAATGCTTCCACCTAGAAGAACGAAACTAGGGCTTCCAAGTTTGATTGGTGTACTGCTCATTACTTGAAAGTATCATGAAGGTCGGAAGAAAAAATAAATGTTGAGATTACAGGAGACTGTAATTTTTTGGCAACCTAACAACGCATTTCATTGAATGAGTTATTCGGCCAGTCTCTGCTTAAGGCTACATCAAGACGAAACAAACCTTAGAGATAGAACGTAGAACTACTGTATTGTGTCAAGTTTCAAGAAGCTAGCACACACCGTGTTGATTTAGAGTTTGAACTACATCTGTCAATATAGGAGAAAACAGAGTGAAACCTAAAAATTCAAACTGTTCCTGGAAATGAATGCTTCAATCTAGGAGAACTAAACATGGGCATCCAAGTGGGATTGATGTACTGATCATTACGTGAATGTATCATGAAGATTGGATGAAAAAATATATGTTGAGATTTCAGGAAATCCTAGTGTTTGGAAGTTTGACAACCCCTTTCATATAAGTGTTATTCGCAGTCCCTGCATTAGGCTACATCAAGAGGAAACAAAACTTAGAGATAGAAAATAGAACTACTGTATTGTGTCAAGATTCAAGAAGCTAGCACAAACTGTGTTTGATTTAGAGTTCGAACTGCATCTGTCAATATAGGAGAAAACAGAGTGAAACCTAAAATTCAAACTGTTACTGCAAACGAATGCTTCAACCTAGGAGAACGAAACTTGGGCATCCAAGTTTGATTGGTGTACTGCTCATTACTTGAAAGTATCATGAAGTTCGGAAGAAAAAATATATGTTGTGATTTCAGGGAGACTGTAGTTTTTTGGCAGCCTAACAATGCCTTTCATTGAATGAGTTATTCTCCAGTCTCTGCTTACGGCTACATCAAGACGAAACAAACCTTAGAGATAGAACGTAGAACTACTGATTTGTCAAGTTTCAAGAAGCTAGCACAAACCGTGTTGATTTTAGAGTTCGTACTGCATCTGTCAATATAGGAGAAAACAGAGTGAAACCTAAAAATTCAAACTGTTCCTGGAAACGAATGCTTCAATCTAGGAGAACTAAACTTGGGCATCCAAGTGGGATTGGTGTACTGATCATTATGTGAAGGTATCATGAAGATTGGATGAAAAAATATATGTGAGATTTCAGGAGACTCTAGTGTTTGCAAGTTTGGCAACCCCTTTCCATATAAGTGTTATTCGCAGTCCCTGCATTAGGCTACATCAAGAGGAAACAAAACTTACAGAGAGAACGTAGAACTACTGTATTGTGTCAAGTTTCAAGAAGCTAGCACAAACTGTGTTTTGATTTAGAGATCGAACTGCATCTGTCAATATAGGAGAAAACAGAGTGAAACCTAAAAAATTCAAACTGTTACTGCAAACGAATGCTTCAACCTAGGAGAACGAAACTTGGGCATCCAAGTTTGATTGGTGTACTGCTCATTACTTGAAAGTATCATGAAGTTCGGAAGAAAAAATATATGTTGTGATTTCAGGAGACTGTGGTTTTTTGGCAGCCTAACAATGCCTTTCATTGAATGAGTTATTTTCCCAGTCTCTGCTTACGGCTACATCAAGACGAAACAAACCATAAAGATAGAACGTAGAACTACTGTATTGTGTCAAGTTTCAAGAAGCTAGCAGAAACCGTGTTTGATTTAGAGTTCGAACTGCATCTGTCAATATAGGAGAAAACAGAGTGAAACCTAAAAATTCAAACTGTTACTGCAAACGAATGCTTCAACATAGGAGAACAAAAACTTGGGCATCCAAGTTTGATTTTTGTAGTGCTCATTACTTGAAAGTATCATGAAGTTCGGAAGAAAAAATATATGTTGTGATTTCAGGAGACTGTAGTTTTTTGCAGCCTAACAACGCCTTTCATTGAATGAGTTATTCTCCAGTCTCTGCTTAAGGCTACATCAAGAGGAAACAAACCTTAGAGATACAACGTAGAACTACTGTATTGTGTCAAGTTTCAAGAAGCTAGCACAAACCGTTGTTGATTTAGAGTTCGTACTGCATCTGTCAATATAGGAGAAAACAGAGTGAAACCTAAAAATTCAAACTGTTCCTGGAAACGAATGCTTCAATCTAGGAGAACTAAACTTGGGCATCCAAGTTGGATTGGTGTACTGACCATTACGTGAATGTATCATGAAGATTGGATGAAAAAATATATGTTGAGATTTCAGGAGACTCTTGTGTTTGGAAGTTTGGCAAAACCTTTCCATATAAGTGTTATTCGCAGTCCCTGCATTAGGCTACATCAAGAGGAAATAAAACTTAGAGATAGAACGTAGAACTACTGTATTGTGTCAAGTTTCAAGAAGCTAGCACAAACTGTGTTTGATTTAGAGATCGAACTGCATCTGTCAATATAGGAGAAAAAGAGTGAAACCTAAAAATTCAAACTGTTACTGCAAACGAATGCTTCAACCTAGGAGAACGAAACTTGGGCATCCACGTTTGATTGGTGTACTGCTCATTACTTGAAAGTATCATGAAGGTCGGAAGAAAAAATATATGTTGTGATATCAGGAGACTGTAGTTTTTTGGCAGCCTAACAACGCCTTTCATTGAATGAGTTATTCACAGTTTTGCTTAAGACTACATCAAGAGGAAAACAAACCTTAGAGATAGAACGTAGAACTACTGTATTGTGTCAAGTTTTCAAGAAGCTAGCACAAACCCTGTTGATTTAGAGTTCGATCTGCATATGTCAATATAGGAGAAAACAGAGTGAAACCTAAAAATTCAAACTGTTACTGCAAACGAATGCTTTAACCTAGGAGAACGAAACTTGGGCATCCAAGTTTGATTGGTGTACTGCTCATTACTTGAAAGTATCATGAAGGTCGGAAGAAAAAATATATGTTGTGATTTCAGGAGACTGTAGTTTTTTGGCAGCCTAACAATGCCTTTCATTGAATGAGTTATTCTCCAGTCTCTGCTTAAGGCTACATCAAGAGGAAACAAACCTTAGAGATAGAACGTAGAACTACTGTATTGTGTCAAGTTTCAAGAAGCTAGCACAAACCGTGTTGATTTAGATTTCGTACTGCATCTGTCAATATAGGAGAAAACAGAGTGAAACCTAAAAATTCAAACTGTTCCTGGAAACGAATGCTTCCGTCTAGGAGAATTAAACTTGGGCATCCAAGTGGGATTGGTGTACTGATCATTACGTGAATGAATCATGAAGATTGGATGAAAAAATATATGTTGAGATTTCAGGAGACTCTAGTGTTTGGATGTTTGGCAACCCCTTTCCATATAAGTGTTATTCGCAGTCCCTGCATTAGGCTACATCAAGAGGAAACAAAACTTAGAGATAGAACGTAGAACTACTGTATTGTGTCAACTTTCAAGAAGCTAGCACAAACCGTGTTGATTTAGAGATTGAACTGCATCTGTCAATATAGGAGAAAACAGAGTGAAACGTAAAAATTCAAACTGTTACTGCAAACGAATGCTTCAACCTAGAAGAACGAAACTAGGGCATCCAAGTTTGATTGGTGTACTGCTCATTACTTGAAAGTATCATGAAGGTCGGAAGAAAAAATATATGTTGTGATTTCAGGAGACTGTAGTTTTTTGGCAGCCTAACAACGCCTTTCATTGAATGAGTTATTCTCCAGTCTCTGCTTAAGGCTACGTCATGAGGAAACAAACCTTAGAGATAGAACGTAGAACTACTGTATTGTGTCAAGTTTCAAGAAGCTAGCACAAACCGTGTTGATCTAGAGTTCGTACTGCATCTGTCAATATAGGAGAAAACAGAGTGAAACCTAAAAATTCAAACTGTTCCTGGAAACGAATGCTTCAATCTAGGAGAACTAAACTTGGGCATCCAAGTGGGATTGGTGTACTGATCATTACGTGAATGTATCATGAAGATTGGATGAAAAAATATATGTTGAGATTTCAGGAGACTCTAGTGTTTGGAAGTTTGGCAAAACCTTTCCATATAAGTGTTATTCGCAGTCCCTGCATTAGGCTACATCAAGAGGAAATAAAACTTAGAGATAGAACGTAGAACTACTGTATTGTGTCAAGTTTCAAGAAGCTAGCACAAACTGTGTTTGATTTAGAGATCGAACTGCATCTGTCAATATAGGAGAAAACAGAGTGAAACCTAAAAATTCAAACTGTTACTGCAAACGAATGATTCAACCTAGGAGAACGAAACATGGGCATCCATGTTTGTTGGTGTACTGCTCACTACTTGAAAGTATTATGAAGGTCGGAAGAAAAAATATATGTTGTGATTTCAGGAGACTGTAGTTTTTTGGCAGCCTAACAACGACTTTCATTGAATGAGTTATTCTCCAGTCTCTGCTAAAGGCTACATCAAGAGGAAACAAACCTTAGAGATACAACGTAGAACTACTGTATTGTGTCAAGTTTCAAGAAGCTAGCAAAAACCGTGTTTGATTTAGAGATCGAAATGCATCTGTCAATATAGGAGAAAACAGAGTGAAACCTAAAAATTCAAACTGTTACTGCAAACGAATGATTCAACCTAGGAGAACGAAACATGGGCATCCATGTTTGTTGGTGTACTGCTCACTACTTGAAAGTATTATGAAGGTCGGAAGAAAAAATATATGTTGTGATTACAGGAGACTGTAGTTTTTTGGCAGCCTAACAACGACTTTCATTGAATGAGTTATTCTCCAGTCTCTGCTAAAGGCTACATCAAGAGGAAACAAAACTTAGAGATACAACATAGAACTACTGTATTGTGTCAAGTTTCAAGAAGCTAGCAAAAACCGTGTTTGATTTAGAGTTCGAACTGCATCTGTCAAAATAGGAGAAAACAGAGTGAAACCTAAAAATTCAAACTGTTACTGCAAACGAATGCTTCAACCTAGGAGAACAAAACTTGGGCATCCAAGTTTGATTGGTGTACTGCTCAATACTTGAAAGTATCATGAAGGTCGGAAGAAAAAATATATGTTGTGATTTCAGGATACTGTAGTTTTTTGGCAGCGTAACAACGCCTTTCATTGAATGAGTTATTCTCCAGTCTCTGCTTAAGACTACATCAAGAGGAAACAAACCTTAGAGATAGAACGTAGAACTACTGTATTGTGTCAAGTTTCAAGAAGCTAGCACAAACCGTGTTGATTTAGAGTTCGAACTGCATCTGTCAATATAGGAGAAAACAGAGTGAAACCTAAAAATTCAAACTGTTACTGCAAACGAATGCTTTAACCTAGAAAACGAAACTAGGGCATCCAAGTTTGATTGGTGTACTGCTCATTACTTGAAAGTATCATGAAGGTCGGAAGAAAAAATATATGTTGTGATTTCAGAAGACTGTAGTTTTTTGGCAGCCTAAAAAAGCCTTTCATTGAATGAGTTATTCTCCAGTCTCTGCTTAAGGCTACATCAAGAGCAAACAAACCTTAGAGATAGAACTTAGAACTACTGTATTGTGTCAAGTTTCAAGAAGCTAGCACAAACCGTGTTGATTTAGATTTCGAACTGCATCTTTCAATATAGGAGAAAACAGAGTGAAACCTAAAAATTCAAACTGTTACTGCAAACGAATGCTTCAACATAGCAGAACAAACCTTGGGCATCCAAGTTTGATTTTTGTACTGCTCATTACTTGAAAGTATCATGAAGTTCGGAAGAAAAAATATATGTTGTGATTTCAGGAGACTGTAGTTTTTTGGCAGCCTAACAACGCCTTTCATTGAATGAGTTATTCTCCAGTCTCTGCTTAAGGCTACATCAAGAGGAAACAAACCTTAGAGATACAATGTAGAACTACTGTATTGTGTCAAGTTTCAAGAAGCTAGCACAAACCGTGTTGATATAGAGTTCGTACTGCATCTGTCAATATAGGAGAAAACAGTGTGAAACCTAAAAATTCAAACTGTTCCTGGAAACGAATGCTTCAATCTAAGAGAACTAAACTTGGGCATCCAAGTGGGATTGGTGTACTGATCATTATGTGAAGGTATCATGAAGATTGGATAAAAAAATATATGTTGAGATTTCAGGAGACTCTAGTGTTTGGAAGTTTGGCAACCCCTTTCCATATAAGTGTTATTCACAGTCCCTGCATTAGGCTACATCAAGAGGAAACAAAACTTAGAAATAGAACGTAGAACTACTGTATTGTGTCAAGTTTCAAGAAGCTAGCACAAACTGTGTTTGATTTAGAGATCGAACTGCATCTGTCAATATAGGAGAAAACAGAGTGGAACCTAAAAATTCAAACTGTTACTGCAAACAAATGCTTCAACCTAGGAGAACGAAACTTGGGCATCCACGTTTGATTGGTGTACTGCTCATAACTTGAAAGTATCATGAAGGTCGGAAGAAAAAATATATGTTGAGATTACAGGAGACTGTAGTTTTTGCCGACCTAACAACGCCTTTCATTGAATGAGTTATTCACCAGTGTTTGCTTAAGACTACATCAAAAGGAAACAATCCTTGGAGATAGAATGTAGAACTACTGTATTGTGTCAAGTCTCAAGAGGCTAGCACAAACCGTGTTGATTTAGAGTTCGTACTGCATCTGTCAATATAGGAGAATACAGAGTGAAACCTAAAAATTCAAACTGTTCCTGGAAACGAATGCTTCATTCTAGGAGAACTAAACTTGGGCATCCAAGTGGGATTGGTGTACTGACCATTACGTGAATATATCATGAAGATTGGATGAAAAAATATATGTTGAGATTTCAGGAGACTCTAGTGTTTGGAAGTTTGGCAACCCCTTTCCATATAAGTGTTATTCGCAGTCCCTGCATTAGGCTACATCAAGAGGAAACAAAACTTAGAGATAGAACGTAGAGCTACTGTATTGTGTCAAGTTTCAAGAAGCTAGCACAAACTGTGTGTGATTTAGAGATCGAACTGCATCTGTCAATATAGGAGAAAACAGAGTGAAACCTAAAAATTCAAACTGTTACTGCAAACGAATTCTTCAACCTAGGAGAACGAAACTTGGGCATCCAAGTTTGATTGGTGTACTGCTCATTACTTAAAAGTATCATGAAGGTCGGCAGAAAAAATATATATTGTGATTTCAGGAGACAGTAGTTTTTTGGCAGCCTAACAACGCCTTTCATTGAATGAGTTATTCTCCAGTCTCTGCTTAAGGCTACATCAAGAGGAAACAAACCTTAGAGATAGAACGTAGAACTACTGTATTGTGTCATGTTTCAAGAAGCTAGCACAAACCGTGTTGATTTAGAGATCGAACTGCATCTGTCAATATAGGAGAAAACAGAGTGAAACCTAAAAATTCAAACTGTTACTGCAAACGAATGCTTCAACCTAGAAGAACGAAACTAGGGCATCCAAGTTTGATTGGTGTACTGCTCATTACTTGAAAGTATCATGAAGGTCGGAAGAAAAAATATATGTTGTGATTTCAGGAGACTGTAGTTTTTTGGCAGCCTAACAACGCCTTTCATTGAATGAGTTATTCTCCAGTCTCTGCTTAAGGCTACGTCATGAGGAAACAAACCTTAGAGATAGAACGTAGAACTACTGTATTGTGTCAAGTTTCAAGAAGCTAGCACAAACCGTGTTGATTTAGAGTTCGTACTGCATCTGTCAATATAGGAGAAAACACAGTGAAACCTAAAAATTCAAACTGTTCCTGGAAACGAATGCTTCAATCTAGGAGAACTAAACTTGGGCATCCAAGTGGGATTGGTGTACTGATCATTACGTGAATGTATCATGAAGATTGGATGAAAAAATATATGTTGAGATTTCAGGAGACTCTAGTGTTTGGAAGTTTGGCAAATCCTTTCCATATAAGTGTTATTCCCAGTCCCTGCATTAGGCTACATCAAGAGGAAATAAAACTTAGAGATAGAACGTAGAACTACTGTATTGTGTCAAGTTTCAAGAAGCTAGCACAAACTGTGTTTGATTTAGAGATCGAACTGCATCTGTCAATATAGGAGAAAACAGAGTGAAACCTAAAAATTCAAACTGTTACTGCAAACGAATGATTCAACCTAGGAGAACGAAACATGGGCATCCAAGTTTGTTGGTGTACTGCTCATTACTTGAAAGTATCATGAAGGTCGGAAGAAAAAATATATGTTGTGATTTCAGGAGACTGTAGTTTTCTGGCAGCCTAACAATGCCTTTCATTGAATGAGTTATTCTCCAGTCTCTGCTTAAGGCTACATAAAGACGAAACAAACCTTAGAGATAGTACGTAGAACTACTTTATTGTGTCAAGTTTCAAGAAGCTAGCAGAAACCGTGTTTGATTTAGAGTTCGAACTGCATCTGTCAATATAGGAGAAAACAGAGAGAAGCCTAAAAATTCAAACTGTTACTGGAAACGAATGCTTCAACCTAGGAGAACAAAACTTGGGCATCCAAGTTTGATTTCTGTACTGCTCATTACTTGAAAGTTCATGAAGGTCGGAAGAAAAAATATATGTTGAGATTACAGGAGACTGTAGTTTTTTGGCAACCTAACAACGCCTTTCATTGAATGAGTTATTCACCAGTCTTTGCTTAAGGCTACATCAAGAGGAAACAAACCTTAGAGATAGAACGGAGAACTACTGTATTGTGTCATGTTTCAAGAATCTAGCCAAACCGTGTTGATTTAGAGTTCGAACTGCATCTGTCAAAATAGGAGAAAACAGAGTGAAACCTAAAAATTCAAACTGTGACTGCAAACGAATGCTTCAACCTAGAAGAACAAAACTAGGGCATCCAAGTTTGATTGGTGTACTGCTCATTACTTGAAAGTATCATGAAGGTCGGAAGAAAAAATATATGTTGAGATTAGAGGAGACTGTAGTTTTTTGGCAACCTAACTACACATTTCATTGAATGAGTTATTCGCCAGTCTTTGCTTAAGGCTACATCAAGAGGAAACAAATCTTAGAGATAGAACGTAGAACTACTTATTGTGTCAAGTTTCATGAAGCTTGCACAAACCGTGTTGATTTAGAGTTCGAACTCCATCTGTCAATATAGGAGAAAACAGAGTGAAACCTAAAAATTCAAACTGTTCCTGGAAACGAATGCTTCAATCTAGGAGAACTAAACTTGGGCATCCAAGTGGGATTGCTGTACTGATCATTACGTGAATGTATCATGAAGATTGGATGAAAAAATATATGTTGAGATTTCAGGAGACTCTAGTGTTGGAAGTTTGGCAAACCCTTTCCATATAAGTGTTATTCGCAATCCCTGCATTAGGCTACATCAAGAGGAAACAAAACTTAGAGATAGAACGTAGAACTACTGTATTGTGTCAAGTTTCAAGAAGCAAGCACAAACTGTGATTGATTTAGAGTTCGAACATCATCTGTCAATATAGGAGAAAACACAGTGAAACCTAAAAATTCAAACTGTTACTGCAAACGAATGCTTCAACCTAGGAGAACGAAACTTGGGCATCCAAGTTTGATTGGTGTACTGCTCATTACTTGAAAGTATCATGAAGGTCGGAAGAAAAAATACATGTTGTGATTTCAGGAGACTGTAGTTTTTTGGCAGACTAACAATGCCTTTCATTGAATGAGTTATTCTCCAGTCTCTGCTTAAGGCTACATCAAGACGAAACAAACCTTAGAGATAGAACGTAGAACTACTGTATTGTGTCAAGTTTCAAGAAGCTAGCAGAAACCGTGTTTGATTTACAGTTCGAACTGCATCTGTCAATATAGGAGAAAACAGAGTGAAACCTAAAAATTCAAACTGTTACTGCAAACGAATGCTTCAACCTAGAACAACGAACCTTGGGCATCCAAGTTTGATTGGTGTACTGCTCATTACTTGAAAGTATCATGAAGGTCAGAAGAAAAAATATATGTTGAGATTACAGGAGACTGTAGTTTTTTGGCAACCTAACAACGCATTTCATTGAATGAGTTATTCGCCAGTCTTTGCTTAAGGCTACATCAAGAGGAAACAAACCTTAAAGATAGAACATAGAACTACTGTATTGTGTCAAGTTTCAAGAAGCTTGCACAACCGTGTTGATTTAGAGTTCGAACTCCATCTGTCAATATAGGAGAAAACAGAGTGAAACCTAAAAATTCAAAGTGTTCCTGGAAACGAATTCTTCAATCTAGGAGATCTAAACTTGGGCATCCAAGTGGGATTGCTGTACTGATCATTACGTGAATGTATCATGAAGATTGGATGAAAAAATATATGTTGAGATTTCAGGAGACTCTAGTGTTGGAAGTTTGGCAAACCCTTTCAATATAAGTGTTATTCGCAATCCCTGCATTAGGCTACATCAAGAGGAAACAAAACATAGAGATAGAACGTAGAACTACTGTATTGTGTCAAGTTTCAAGAAGCTAGCACAAACTGTGTTTGATTTACAGTTCGAACTGCATCTGTCAATATAGGAGAAAACAGAGTGAAACCTAAAAATTCAAACTGTTACTGCAAACGAATGCTTCAACCTAGGAGAACGAAACTTTTCATCCAAGTTTGATTGGTGTACTGCTCATTACTTGAAAGTATCATGAAGGTCGGAAGAAAAAATATATGTTGTGATTTCAGGAGACTGTAGTTTTTTGGCAGCCTAACAATCCCTTTCATTGAATGAGTTATTCTCCAGTCTCTGCTTAATGCTACATCAAGAGGAAACAAACCTTAGAGATAGAACGTAGAACTACTCTATTGTGTCAAGTTTCAAGAAGCTAGCACAAACCGTGTTGATTTAGAATTCGAACTGCATCTGTCAATATAGGAGAAAACAGAGTGAAACCTAAAAATTCAAACTGTTACTGGAAACGAATGCTTCAACCTAGAAGAACGAAACTAGGGCATCCAAGTTTGATTGGTGTACTGTTCATTACTTGAAAGTATCATGAAGGTCGGAAGTAAAAATATATGTTGTGATTTCAGGAGACTGTTGTTTTTTGGCAGCCTAACAACGCCTTTCATTGAATGAGTTATTCTCCAGTCTCTGCTTAAGGCTACATCAAGAGGAAACAAACCTTAGAGATACAACGTAGGACTACAGTATTTTGTCAAGTTTCAAGAAGCTAGCACAAACCGTGTTTGATTTAGAGTTCGAACTGCATCTGTCAATATAGGAGAACAGAGTGAAAATTAAAAATTCAAACTGTTCCTGGAAACGAATGCTTCAATCTAGGAGAACTAAACTTGGGCATCCAAGTGGGATTGGTGTAATGATCATTACGTGAATATATCAAGAAGATTGGATGAAAAAATATATGTTGAGATTTCAGGAGACTCTAGTGTTTGGAAGTTTGGCAACCCCTTTCCATATAAGTGTTATTCGCAGTCCCTGCATTAGGCTACATCAAGAGGAAACAAAACTTAGAGATAGAACGTAGAACTACTGTATTGTGACAAGTTTCAAGAAGCTAGCACAAACTGTGTTTGATTTAGAGTTCGAACTGCATCTGTCAATAAAGGGAAAACAGAGTGAAACCTAAAAATTCAAACTGTTACTGCAAACGAATGCTTCAACCTAGGAGAACGAAACTTGGGCATCCAAGTTTGATTGGTGTACTGCTCATTACTTGAAAGTATCATGAAGGTCGTAAGAAAAAATATCTGTTGAGATTACAGGAGACTGTAGTTTTTTGCCAACCTAACAACGCCTTTCATTGAATGAGTTATTCTCCAGTCTCTGCTTAAGGCTACATCAAGAGGAAACCAACCTTAGAGATAGAACGTAGAACTACTGTATTGTGTCAAGTTTCAAGAAGCTAGCACAAACCGTGTTGATTTAGATTTTGAACTGCATCTGTCAATATAGGAGAAAACAGAGTAAAACCTAAAAATTCAAACTGTTACTGCAAACGAATGCTTCAACCAAGAAGAACGAAACTAGGGCATTAAAGTTTGATTGGTGTACTGCTCATTACTTGAAAGTATCATGAAGGTCGAAGGAAAAATATATGTTGTGATTTCAGGAGACTGTAGTTTTTTGGCAGCCTAACAACGCCTTTCATTGAATGAGTTATTCTCCAGTCTCTGTTTAAGGCTACATCAAGAGGAAACAAACCTTAGAGATAGAACGTAGAACTACTCTATTGTGTCAAGTTTCAAGAAGCTAGCACAAACTGTGTTTGATTTAGAGTTCGAACTGCATCTGTCAATAAAGGGAAAACAGAGTGAAACCTAAAAATTCAAACTGTTACTGCAAACGAATGCTTCAACCTAGGAGAACGAAACTTGGGCATCCAAGTTGGATTGGTGTACTGCTCATTACTTGAAAGTATCATGAAGTTCGGAAGAAAAAATGTATGTTGTGATTTCAGGAGACTGTAGTTTTTTGGAAGCCTAACAACGCCTTTCATTGAATGAGTTATTCTCCAGGCTCTGCTTAAGCCTACATCAAGAGAAAACAAACTTTAGAGATACAACATAGAACTACTGTTTTGTGTCAAGTTTCAAGAAGCTAGCACAAACCGTGTTGATTTAGAGTTCGTACTGCATCTGTCAATATAGGAGAAAACAAAGGGAAACCTAAAAATTCAAACTGTTCCTGGAAACGAATGCTTCAATCTAGGAGAGCTAAACTTGGGCATCCAAGTGGGATTAGTGTACTGATCATTACGTGAATGTACCATGAAGATTGGATGAAAAAATATATGTTGAGAATTCAGGACACTCTAGTGTTTGGAAGTTTGGCAACCCCTTTCCATATAAGTGTTGTTCGCAGTTCCTGCATTAGGCTACATCAAGAGGAAACAAAACTTAGAGATAGAACGTAGAACTACTGTATTGTGTCAAGTTTCAAGAAGCTAGCACAAACTGTGTTTGATTTAGAGTTCGAACTGCATCTGTCAATATAGGAGAAAACAGAGTTAAACCTAAAAATTCAAACTGTTACTGCAAACGAATGCTTCAACCTAGGAGAACGAAACTTTTCATCCAAGTTTGATTGGTGTACTGCTCATTACTTGAAAGTATCATGAAGGTCGGAAGAAGAAATATATGTTGTGATTTCAGGAGACTGTAGTTTTTTGGCAGCCTAAGAATCCCTTTCATTGAATTAGTTATTCTCCAGTCTCTGCTTAAGACTACATCAAGAGGAAAAAAACCTTAGAGATAGAACGTGGAACTACTGTATTGTGTCAAGTTTCAAGAAGCTAGAGGAAACCGTGTTTGATTTAGAGTTCGAACTGCATCTGTCAATATAGGAGAAAACAGAGTGAAACCTAAAAATTCAAACTGTTACTGCAAACGAATGCTTCAACCTAGGAGAACAAAACTTGGGCATCCAAGTTTGATTGGTGTACTGCTCATTACTTGAAAGTTCATGAAGGTCGAAAGAAAAAAATATATGTTGAGATTACAGGAGACTGTAGTTTTTTGGCAACCTAACAACGCCTTTCATTGAATGAGTTATTCACCAGTCTTTGCTTAAGGCTACATCAAGAGGAAACAAACCTTAGAGATAGAACGTAGAACTACTGTATTGTGTCAAGTTTCAAGAAGCTAGCACAAACTGTGTTTGATTTAGAGTGTGAACTGCATCTGTCAATAAAGGGAAAACAGAATGAAACCTAAAAATTCAAACTGTTACTGCAAACGAATGCTTCAACCTAGGAGAACGAAACTTGGGCATCCACGTTTGATTGGTGTACTGCTCATTACTTGAAAGTATCATGAAGGTCGGAAGAAAAAATATATGTTGTGATATCAGGAGACTGTAGTTTTTTGGCAGCCTAACAACGCCTTTCATTGAATGAGTTATTCACCAGTTTTGCTTAAGACTACATCAAGAGGAAACAAACCTTAGAGATAGAACGTAGAACTACTGTATTGTGTCAAGTTTCAAGAAGCTAGCACAAACCCTGTTGATTTAGAGTTCGAACTGCATATGTCAATATAGGAGAAAACAGAGTGAAACCTAAAAATTCAAACTGTTACTGCAAACGAATGCTTTAACCTAGGAGAACGAAACTTGGGCATCCAAGTTTGATTGTGTACTGCTCATTACTTGAAAGTATCATGAAGGTCGGAAGAAAAAATATATGTTGTGATTTCAGGAGACTGTAGTTTTTTGGCAGCCTAACAATGCCTTTCATTGAATGAGTTATTCTCCAGTCTCTGCTTAAGGCTACATCAAGAGGAAACAAACCTTAGAGATAGAACGTAGAACTACTGTATTGTGTCAAGTTTCAAGAAGCTAGCACAAACCGTGTTGATTTAGATTTCGTACTGCATCTGTCAATATAGGAGAAAACAGAGTGAAACCTAAAAATTCAAACTGTTCCTGGAAACGAATGCTTCCGTCTAGGAGAATTAAACTTGGGCATCCAAGTGGGATTGGTGTACTGATCATTACGTGAATGAATCATGAAGACTGGTGAAAAAATATATGTTGAGATTTCAGGAGACTCTAGTTTTTGGAAGTTTGGCAACCCCTTTCCATATAAGTGTTATTCGCAGTCCCTGCATTAGGCTACCTCAAGAGGAAACTAAACTTACAGATAGAACATAGAACTACTGTATTGTGTCAAGTTTCAAGAAGCTAGCAACAAACTGTGTTTGATTTAGAGTTCGATCTGCATCTGTCAATATAGGAGAAACAGATGAAACTTAAAAATTCAAACTGTTACTGCAAACGAATGCTTCAACCTAGGAGAACGAAACTTGGGTATCCAAGTTTGATTTTTGTACTGCTCATTACTTGAAAGTATCATGAAGTTCGGAAGAAAAAATATATGTTGTGATTTCAGGAGACTGTAGTTTTTTGGCAGCCAAACAACGCCTTTCATTGAATGAGTTATTCTCCAGTCTCTGCTTAAGGCTACATCAAGAGGAAACAAACCTTAGAGATACAAAGTAGAACTACTGTATTGTGTCAAGTTTCAAGAAGCTAGCACAAACCGTGTTGATGTAGAGTTCGTACTGCATCTGTCAATATAGGAGAAAACAGAGTGAAACCTAAAAATTCAAACTGTTCCTGGAAACGAATGCTTCAATCTAGGAGAACTAAACTTGGGCATCCAAGTGGGATTGGTGTACTGATCATTAGGTGAAGGTATCATGAAGATTGGATAAAAAATATATGTTGAGATTTCAGGAGACTCTAGTGTTTGGATGTTTGGCAACCCCTTTCCATATAAGTGTTATTCGCAGTCCCTGCATTAGGCTACATCAAGAGGAAACAAAACTTAGAGATAGAACGTAGAACTACTGTATTGTGTCAACTTTTCAAGAAGCTAGCACAACCGTGTTGATTTAGAGATCGAACTGCATCTGTCAAATTAGGAGAAAACAGAGTGAAACGTAAAAATTCAAACTGTTACTGCAACGAATGCTTCAACCTAGAAGAACGAAAACTAGGGCATCCAGTTTGATTGGTGTACTGCTCATTACTTGAAAGTATCATGAAGGTCGGAAGAAAAAATATATGTTGTGATTTCATCAGACTGTAGTTTTTTGGCAGCCTAACAACGCCTTTCATTGAATGAGTTATTCTCCAGTCTCTGCTTAAGGCTACGTCATGAGGAAACAAACCTTTAGAGATAGAACGTAGAACTACTGTATTGTGTCAAGTTTCAAGAAGCTAGCACAAACCGTGTTGATCTAGAGTTCGTACTGCATCTGTCAATATAGGAGAAAACAGAGTGAAACCTAAAAATTCAAACTGTTCCTGGAAACGAATGCTTCAATCTAGGAGAAATAACTTGGGCATCCAAGTGGGATTGGTGTACTGATCATTACGTGAATGTATCATGAAGATTGGATGAAAAATATATGTTGAGATTTCAGGAGACTCTAGTGTTTGGAAGTTTGGCAAAACCTTTCCATATAAGTGTTATTCGCAGTCCCTGCATTAGGCTACATCAAGAGGAAATAAAACTTAGAGATAGAACGTAGAACTACTGTATTGTGTCAAGTTTCAAGAAGCTAGCACCAACTGTGTTTGATTTTAGAGATCGAACTGCATCTGTCAATATAGGAGAAAACAGAGTGAACCTAAAATTCAAACTGTTACTGCAAACGAATGATTCAACCTAGGAGAACGAAACATGGGCGTCCATGTTTGTTGGTGTACTGCTCACTACTTGAAAGTATTATGAAGGTCGGAAGAAAAAATATATGTTGTGATTTCAGGAGACTGTAGTTTTTTGGCAGCCTAACAACGACTTTCATTGAATGAGTTATTCTCCAGTCTCTGCTAAAGGCTACATCAAGAGGAAACAAACCTTAGAGATACAACGTAGAACTACTGTATTGTGTCAAGTTTCAAGAAGCTAGCAAAAACCGTGTTTGATTTAGAGATCGAAATGCATCTGTCAATATAGGAGAAAACAGAGTGAAACCTAAAAATTCAAACTGTTACTGCAAACGAATGATTCAACCTAGGAGAACGAAACATGGGCATCCATGTTTGTTGGTGTACTGCTCAGTACTTGAAAGTATTATGAAGGTCGGAAGAAAAAATATATGTTGTGATTACAGGAGACTGTAGTTTTTTGGCAGCCTAACAACGACTTTCATTGAATGAGTTATTCTCCAGTCTCTGCTAAAGGCTACATCAAGAGGAAACAAAACTTAGAGATACAACATAGAACTACTGTATTGTGTCAAGTTTCAAGAAGCTAGCAAAACCGTGTTTGATTTAGAGTTCGAACTGCATCTGTCAAAATAGGAGAAAACAGAGTGAAACCTAAAAATTCAAACTGTTACTGCAAACGAATGCTTCAACCTAGGAGAACAAAACTTGGGCATCCAAGTTTGATTGGTGTACTGCTCAATACTTGAAAGTATCATGAAGGTCGGAAGAAAAATATATGTTGTGATTTCAGGAGACTGTAGTTTTTTGGCAGCGTAACAACGCCTTTCATTGAATGAGTTATTCTCCAGTCTCTGCTTAAGACTACATCAAGAGGAAACAAACCTTAGAGATAGAACGTAGAACTACTGTATTGTGTCAAGTTTCAAGAAGCTAGCACAAACCGTGTTGATTTAGAGTTCGAACTGCATCTGTCAATATAGGAGAAAACAGAGTGAAACCTAAAAATTCAAACTGTTACTGCAAACGAATGCTTCAACCTAGAAAACGAAACTAGGGCATCCAAGTTTGATTGGTGTACTGCTCATTACTTGAAAGTATCATGAAGGTCGGAAGAAAAAATATATGTTGTGATTTCAGAAGACTGTAGTTTTTTGGCAGCCTAAAAAGCCTTTCATTGAATGAGTTATTCTCCAGTCTCTGCTTAAGGCTACATCAAGAGCAAACAAACCTTAGAGATAGAACTTAGAACTACTGTATTGTGTCAAGTTTCAAGAAGCTAGCACAAACCGTGTTGATTTAGATTTCGAACTGCATCTTTCAATATAGGAGAAAACAGAGTGAAACCTAAAAATTCAAACTGTTACTGCAAACGAATGCTTCAACATAGCAGAACAAACCTTGGGCATCCAAGTTTGATTTTTGTACTGCTCATTACTTGAAGTATCATGAAGTTCGGAAGAAAAAATATGTTGTGATTTCAGGAGACTGTAGTTTTTTTGGCAGCCTAACAACGCCTTTCATTGAATGAGTTATTCTCCAGTCTCTGCTTAAGGCTACATCAAGAGGAAACAAACCTTAGAGATACAACGTAGAACTACTGTATTGTGTCAAGTTTCAAGAAGCTAGCACAAACCGTGTGATATAGAGTTCGTACTGCATCTGTCAATATAGGAGAAAACAGAGTGAAACCTAAAAATTCAAACTGTTCCTGGAAACGAATGCTTCAATCTAAGAGAACTAAACTTGGGCATCCAAGTGGGATTGGTGTACTGATCATTATGTGAAGGTATCATGAAGATTGGGATAAAAAAATATATGTTGAGATTTCAGGAGACTCTAGTGTTTGGAAGTTTGGCAACCCCTTCCATATAAGTGTTATTCACAGTCCCTGCATTAGGCTACATCAAGAGGAAACAAAACTTAGAAATAGAACGTAGAACTACTGTATTGTGTCAAGTTTCAAGAAGCTAGCACAAACTGTGTTTGATTTAGAGATCGAACTGCATCTGTCAATATAGGAGAAAACAGAGTGGAACTAAAAATTCAAACTGTTACTGCAAACAAATGCTTCAACTTGGAGAACGAAACTTGGGCATCCACGTTTGATTGGTGTACTGCTCATTACTTGGAAAGTATCATGAAGGTCGGAAGAAAAAATATATGTTGAGATTACAGGAGACTGTAGTTTTTTGCCGACCTAACAACGCCTTTCATTGAATGAGTTATTCACCAGTGTTTGCTTAAGACTACATCAAAAGGAAACAATCCTTGGAGATAGAATGTAGAACTACTGTATTGTGTCAAGTCTCAAGAGGCTAGCACAAACCGTGTTGATTTAGAGTTCGTACTGCATCTGTCAATATAGGAGAAAACAGAGTGAAACCTAAAAATTCAAACTGTTCCTGGAAACGAATGCTTCATTCTAGGAGAACTAAACTTGGGCATCCAAGTGGGATTGGTGTACTGACCATTACGTGAATATATCATGAAGATTGGATGAAAAAAATATATGTTGAGATTTCAGGAGACTCTATTGTTTGGAAGTTTGGCAACCCCTTTCCATATAAGTGTTATTCGCAGTCCCTGCATTAGGCTACATCAAGAGGAAAACAAAACTTAGAGATAGAACGTAGAGCTACTGTATTGTGTCAAGTTTCAAGAAGCTAGCACAAACTGTGTGTGATTTAGAGATCGAACTGCATCTGTCAATATAGGAGAAAACAGAGTGAAACCTAAAAATTCAAACTGTTACTGCAAACGAATTCTTCAACCTAGGAGAACGAAACTTTGGGCATCCAAGTTTGATTGGTGTACTGCTCATTACTTAAAAGTATCATGAAGGTCGGCAGAAAAATATATATTGTGATTTCAGGAGACAGTAGTTTTTTGGCAGCCTAACAACGCCTTTCATTGAATGAGTTATTCTCCAGTCTCTGCTTAAGGCTACATCAAGAGGAACAAACCTTAGAGATAGAACGTAGAACTACTGTATTGTGTCATGTTTCAAGAAGCTAGCACAAACCGTGTTGATTTAGAGATCGAACTGCATCTGTCAATATAGGAGAAAACAGAGTGAAACCTAAAAATTCAAACTGTTACTGCAAACGAATGCTTCAACCTAGAAGAACGAAACTAGGGCATCCAAGTTTGATTGGTGTACTGCTCATTACTTGAAAGTATCATGAAGGTCGGAAGAAAAAATATATGTTGTGATTTCAGGAGACTGTAGTTTTTTGGCAGCCTAACAACGCCTTTCATTGAATGAGTTATTCTCCAGTCTCTGCTTAAGGCTACGTCATGAGGAAACAAACCTTAGAGATAGAACGTAGAACTACTGTATTGTGTCAAGTTTCAAGAAGCTAGCACAAACCGTGTTGATTTAGAGTTCATACTGCATCTGTCAATATAGGAGAAAACACAGTGAAACCTAAAATTCAAACTGTTCCTGGAAACGAATGCTTCAATCTAGGAGAACTAAACTTGGGCATCCAAGTGGGATTGGTGTACTGATCATTACGTGAATGTATCATGAAGATTGGATGAAAAAATATATGTTGAGATTTCAGGAGACTCTAGTGTTTGGAAGTTTGGCAAATCCTTTCCATATAAGTGTTATTCCCAGTCCCTGCATTAGGCTACATCAAGAGGAAATAAAACTTAGAGATAGAACGTAGAACTACTGTATTGTGTCAAGTTTCAAGAAGCTAGCACAAACTGTGTTTGATTTAGAGATCGAACTGCATCTGTCAATATAGGAGAAAACAGAGTGAAACCTAAAAATTCAAACTGTTACTGCAAACGAATGATTCAACCTAGGAGAACGAAACATGGGCATCCAAGTTTGTTGGTGTACTGGTCATTACTTGAAAGTATCATGAAGGTCGGAAGAAAAAATATATGTTGTGATTTCAGGAGACTGTAGTTTTCTGGCAGCCTAACAATGCCTTTCATTGAATGAGTTATTCTCCAGTCTCTGCTTAAGGCTACATCAAGACGAAACAAACCTTAGAGATAGTACGTAGAACTACTTTATTGTGTCAAGTTTCAAGAAGCTAGCAGAAACCGTGTTTGATTAGAGTTCGAACTGCATCTGTCAATATAGGAGAAAACAGAGAGAAGCCTAAAAATTCAAACTGTTACTGGAAACGAATGCTTCAACCTAGGAGAACAAAACTTGGGCATCCAAGTTTGAATTTCTGTACTGCTCATTACTTGAAAGTTCATGAAGGTCGGAAGAAAAAATATATGTTGAGATTACAGGAGACTGTAGTTTTTTGGCAACCTAACAACGCCTTTCATTGAATGAGTATTCACCAGTCTTTGCTTAAGGCTACATCAAGAGGAAACAAACCTTAGAGATAGAACGTAGAACTACTGTATTGTGTCATGTTTCAAGAATCTAGCCAAACCGTGTTGATTTAGAGTTCGAACTGCATCTGTCAAAATAGGAGAAAAACAGAGTGAAACCTAAAAATTCAAACTGTGACTGCAAACGAATGCTTCAACCTAGAAGAACAAAACTAGGGCATCCAAGTTTGATTGGTGTACTGCTCATTACTTGAAAGTATCATGAAGGTCGGAAGAAAAAATATATGTTGAGATTACAGGAGACTGTAGTTTTTTGCCGACCTAACAACGCCTTTCATTGAATGAGTTATTCACCAGTGTTTGCTTAAGACTACATCAAAAGGAAACAATCCTTGGAGATAGAATGTAGAACTACTGTATTGTGTCAAGTCTCAAGAGGCTAGCACAAACCGTGTTGATTTAGAGTTCGTACTGCATCTGTCAATATAGGAGAAAACAGAGTGAAACCTAAAAATTCAAACTGTTCCTGGAAACGAATGCTTCATCTAGGAGAACTAAACTTGGGCATCCAAGTGGGATTGCTGTACTGATCATTACGTGAATGTATCATGAAGATTGGATGAAAAAATATATGTTGAGATTTCAGGAGACTCTAGTGTTGGAAGTTTGGCAACCCTTTCCATATAAGTGTTATTCGCAATCCCTGCATTAGGCTACATCAAGAGGAAACAAAACTTAGAGATAGAACGTAGAAACTACTGTATTGTGTCAAGTTTCAAGAAGCAAGCACAAACTGTGATTGATTTAGAGTTCGAACATCATCTGTCAATATAGGAGAAAACACAGTGAAACCTAAAAATTCAACTGTTACTGCAAACGAATGCTTCAACCTAGGAGAACGAAACTTGGGCATCCAAGTTTGATTGGTGTACTGCTCATTACTTGAAAGTATCATGAAGGTCGGAAGAAAAAATACATGTTGTGATTTCAGGAGACTGTTGTTTTTTGGCAGCCTAACAACGCCTTTCATTGAATGAGTTATTCTCCAGTCTCTGCTTAAGGCTACATCAAGAGGAAACAAACCTTAGAGATACAACGTAGGACTACAGTATTTTGTCAAGTTTCAAGAAGCTAGCACAAACCGTGTTTTGATTTAGAGTTCGAACTGCATCTGTCAATATAGGAGAACAGAGTGAAAATTAAAAATTCAAACTGTTCCTGGAAACGAATGCTTCAATCTAGGAGAACTAAACTTGGGCATCCAAGTGGATTGGTGTAATGATCATTACGTGAATATATCAAGAAGATTGGATGAAAAAATATATGTTGAGATTTCAGGAGACTCTAGTGTTTGGAAGTTTGGCAACCCCTTTCCATATAAGTGTTATTCGCAGTCCCTGCATTAGGCTACATCAAGAGGAAACAAAACTTAGAGATAGAACGTAGAACTACTGTATTGTGACAAGTTTCAAGAAGCTAGCACAAACTGTGTTTGATTTAGAGTTCGAACTGCATCTGTCAATAAAGAGAAAACAGAGTGAAACCTAAAAATTCAAACTGTTACTGCAAACGAATGCTTCACCTAGGAGAACGAAACTTGGGCATCCAAGTTTGATTGGTGTACTGCTCATTACTTGAAAGTATCATGAAGGTCGGAAGAAAAAATATCTGTTGAGATTACAGGAGACTGTAGTTTTTGCCAACCTAACAACGCCTTTCATTGAATGAGTTATTCACCAGTCTTTGCTTAAGACTACATCAAGAGGAAACCAACCTTAGAGATAGAACGTAGAACTACTGTATTGTGTCAAGTTTCAAGAAGCTAGCACAAACCGTGTTGATTTAGATTTTGAACTGCATCTGTCAATATAGGAGAAAACAGAGTAAAACCTAAAAATTCAAACTGTTACTGCAAACGAATGCTTCAACCCAGAAGAACGAAACTAGGGCATTAAAGTTTGATTGGTGTACTGCTCATTACTTGAAAGTATCATGAAGGTCGAAGGAAAATATATGTTGTGATTTCAGGAGACTGTAGTTTTTTGGCAGCCTAACAACGCCTTTCATTGAATGAGTTATTCTCCAGTCTCTGCTTAAGGCTACATCAAGAGGAAACAAACCTTAGAGATAGAACGTAGAACTACTCTATTGTGTCAAGTTTCAAGAAGCTAGCACAAACTGTGTTTGATTTAGAGTTCGAACTGCATCTGTCAATAAAGGGAAAACAGAGTGAAACCTAAAAATTCAAACTGTTACTGCAAACGAATGCTTCAACCTAGGAGAACGAAACTTGGGCATCCAAGTTGGATTGGTGTACTGCTCATTACTTGAAAGTATCATGAAGTTCGGAAGAAAAAATGTATGTTGTGATTTCAGAGACTGTAGTTTTGGAAGCCTAACAACGCCTTTCATTGAATGAGTTATTCTCCAGGCTCTGCTTAAGCCTACATCAAGAGAAAACAAACTTTAGAGATACAACATAGAACTACTGTATTGTGTCAAGTTTCAAGAAGCTAGCACAAACCGTGTTGATTTAGAGTTCGTACTGCATCTGTCAATATAGGAGAAAACAAAGGGAAACCTAAAAATTCAAACTGTTCCTGGAAACGAATGCTTCAATCTAGGAGAACTAAACTTGGGCATCCAAGTGGGATTAGTGTACTGATCATTACGTGAATGTATCATGAAGATTGGATGAAAAAATATATGTTGAGAATTCAGGACACTCTAGTGTTTGGAAGTTTGGCAACCCCTTTCCATATAAGTGTTGTTCGCAGTTCCTGCATTAGGCTACATCAAGAGGAAACAAAACTTAGAGATAGAACGTAGAACTACTGTATTGTGTCAAGTTTCAAGAAGCTAGCACAAACTGTGTTTGATTTAGAGTTCGAACTGCATCTGTCAATATAGGAGAAAACAGAGTGAAACCTAAAAATTCAAACTGTTACTGCAAACGAATGCTTCAACCTAGGAGAACGAAACTTTTCATCCAAGTTTGATTGGTGTACTGCTCATTACTTGAAAGTATCATGAAGGTCGGAAGAAGAAATATATGTTGTGATTTCAGGAGACTGTAGTTTTTGGCAGCCTAAGAATCCCTTTCATTGAATTAGTTATTCTCCAGTCTCTGCTTAAGACTACATCAAGAGGAAAAAAAACCTTAGAGATAGAACGTGGAACTACTGTATTGTGTCAAGTTTCAAGAAGCTAGAGGAAACCGTGTTTGATTTAGAGTTCGAACTGCATCTGTCAATATAGGAGAAAACAGAGTGAAACCTAAAAATTCAAACTGTTACTGCAAACGAATGCTTCAACCTAGGAGAACAAAACTTGGGCATCCAAAGTTTGATTGGTGTACTGCTCATTACTTGAAAGTTCATGAAGGTCGAAAGAAAAAATATATGTTGAGATTACAGGAGACTGTAGTTTTTTGGCAACCTAACAACGCCTTTCATTGAATGAGTTATTCACCAGTCTTTGCTTAAGGCTACATCAAGAGGAAACCAAACCTTAGAGATAGAACGTAGAACTACTGTATTGTGTCAAGTTTCAAGAAGCTAGCACAAACTTGTGTTTGATTTAGAGATCGAACTGCATCTGTCAATATAGGAGAACAGAGTGAAACCTAAAAATTCAAACTGTTCCTGGAAACGAATGCTTCAATCTAGGAGAACTAATCTTGGGCATCCAAGTGGGATTGGTGTAATGATCATTACGTGAATGTATCTTGAAGATTGGATGAAAAAATATATGTTGAGATTTCAGGAGACTCTTGTGTTTGGAAGTTTGGCAACCCTTTCCATATAAGTGTTATTCGCAGTCATGCATTAGGCTACATCAAGAGGAAACAAAACTTAGAGATAGAACGTAGAACTACTTTATTGTGTCAAGTTTCAATAAGCTAGCACAAACTGTGTTTGATTTAGAGTGTGAACTGCATCTGTCAATAAAGGGAAAACAGAATGAAAACCTAAAAATTCAAACTGTTACTGCAAACGAATGCTTCAACCTAGGAGAACGAAACTTGGGCATCCAAGTTTGATTGGTGTACTGCTCATTACTTGAAAGTATCATGAAGGTCGGAAGAAAAAATATCTGTTGAGATTACAGGAGACTGTAGTTTTTTGCCAACCTAACAACGCCTTTCATTGAATGAGTTATTCCCCAGTCTTTGCTTAAGACTACATCAAGAGGAAACCAACCTTAGAGATAGAACGTAGAACTACTGTATTGTGTCAAGTTTCAAGAAGCCAGCACAAACCGTGTTGATTTAGATTTTGAACTGCATCTGTCAATATAGGAGAAAAGAGAGTAAAACCTAAAAATTCAAACTGTTACTGCAAACGAATGCTTCAAAATAGAAGAACGAAACTAGGGCATTAAAGTTTGATTGGTGTACTGCTCATTACTTGAAAGTATCATGAAGGTCGGAAGAAAAAATATAATGTTGTGATTTCAGGAGACTGTAGTTTTTGGCAGCCTAACAACGCCTTTAATTGAATGAGTTATTCTCCAGTCTCTGCTTAAGGCTACATCAAGAGGAAACAAACCTTAGAGATAGAACGTAGAACTACTGTATTGTGTCAAGTGTCAAGAAGCTAGCACACACCGTGTTTGCTTTAGAGTTCGAACTGCATCTCTCAATATAGGAGAAAACAGAGTGAAACCTAAAAATTCAAACTGTTACTTCAAACGAATGCTTCAACCTAGAACAACGAAACTTGGGCATCCAAGTTGGATTGGTGTACTGCTCATTACTTGAAAGTATCATGAAGGTCGGAAGAAAAATATATGTTGTGATTTCAGGAGACTGTAGTTTTTGGCAGCCTAACAACGCCTTTCATTGAATGAGTTATTCTCCAGGCTCTGCTTAAGCCTACATCAAGAGGAACAAACCTTAGAGATACAAACATAGAACTACTGTATTGTGTCAAGTTTCAAGAAGCTAGCACAAACCGTGTTGATTTAGAGTTCATACTGCATCTGTCAATATAGGAGAAAACAAAGTGAAACCTAAAAATTCAAACTGTTCTTGGAAACGAATGCTTCAATCTAGGAGAACTAAACTTGGGCATCCAAGTGGGATTAGTGTACTGATCATTACGTGAATGTATCATGAAGATTGGATGAAAAAATATATGTTGAGAATTCAGGACACTCTAGTGTTTGGAAGTTTGGCAACCCCTTTCCATATAAGTGTTATTCGCAGCTCCTGCATTAGGCTACATCAAGAGGAAACAAAACTTAGAGATAGAACGTAGAACTACTGTATTGTGTCAAGTTTCAAGAAGCTAGCACAAACTGTGTTTTGATTTAGAGTTCGAACTGCATCTGTCAATATAAAAGAAAACAGAGTGAAACCTAAAAATTCAAACTGTTACTGCAAACGAATGCTTCAACCTAGGAGAACGAAACTTTTCATCCAAGTTTGATTGGTGTACTGCTCATTACTTGAAAGTATCATGAAGGTCGGAAGAAAAAAATATCTGTTGAGATTACAGGAGACTGTAGTTTTTTGGCAACCTAACAACGCATTTCATTGAATGAGTTATTCACCAGTCTTTGCTTAAGACTACATCAAGAGGAAACCAACCTTAGAGATAGAACGTAGAACTACTGTATTGTGTCAAGTTTAAGAAGCTAGCACAAACCGTGTTGATTTAGATTTTGAACTGCATCTGTCAATATAGGAGAAAACAGAGTAAAACCTAAAAATTCAAACTGTTACTGCAAACGAATGCTTCAACCCAGAAGAACGAAACTAGGGCATTAAAGTTTGATTGGTGTACTGCTCATTACTTGAAAGTATCATGAAGGTCGAAGGAAAAATATATGTTGTGATTTCAGGAGACTGTAGTTTTTTTGGCAGCCTAACAACGCCTTTCATTGAATGAGTTATTCTCCAGTCTCTGCTTAAGGCTACATCAAGAGGAAACAAACCTTAGAGATAGAACGTAGAACTACTGTATTGTGTCAAGTTTCAAGAAGCTAGCACAAACTGTGTTTGATTTAGAGTTCGAACTGCATCTGTCAATAAAGGGAAAACAGAGTGAAACCTAAAAATTCAAACTGTTACTGCAAACGAATGCTTTCAACCTAGAACAACGAAACTTGGGCATCCAAGTTGGATTGGTGTACTGCTCATTACTTGAAAGTATCATGAAGGTCGGAAGAAAAAAATATATGTTGTGATTTCAGGAGACTGTAGTTTTTGGCAGCCTAACAACGCCTTTCATTGAATGAGTTATTCTCCAGGCTCTGCTTAAGCCTACATCAAGAGGAAACAAACCTTAGAGATACAACATAGAACTACTGTATTGTGTCAGTTTCAAGAAGCTAGCACAAACCGTGTTGATTTAGAGTTCATACTGCATCTGTCAATATAGGAGAAAACAAAGTGAAACCTAAAAATTCAAACTGTTCCTGGAAACGAATGCTTCAATCTAGGAGAACTAAACTTGGGCATCCAAGTGTGATTAGTGTACTGATCATTACGTGAATGTATCATGAAGATTGGATGAAAAAATATATGTTGAGAATTCAGGACACTCTAGTGTTTGGAAGTTTGGCAACCCCTTTCCATATAAGTGTTATTCGCAGTTCCTGCATTAGGCTACATCAAGAGGAAACAAAACTTAGAGATAGAAGGTAGAACTACTGTATTGTGTCAAGTTTCACAAG